>NC_059227.1:7454814-7657314 GCF_020615455.1 Coregonus clupeaformis | reverse complement strand
GTGTTTATTGTGTGTGTGTGTGTGTGTGTGTGTGTGTGTGTGTGTGTGTGTGTGTGTGTGTGTGTGTGTGTGTGTGAGAGATGGAGTATTATGCAATAGAAAATCTGTTCATCCGCCGACTGCACTTTCATTTCTGCCTCTGAGGATCCTGTTATCCAGGAGATGAGCTGAACACACCATTTTAGCGTTGTGTAAAAGTGAGGATGTTTTAATTGCAAAGCTAGAGCTAAATAGTCCATAATACGCAGGGCCCCAGATAACCGTTTAGCTTATTAGAGGCACTCTGACCTGGAAGCAAAAAGTCTGTCTTAATTACAGTGTATGGAGAGAGACGCATTACGTAATCCCATGCATAATGCTTCTATCAGATGTACTGTAGCCTACACTGAGGCAGCTTCAATGAAGGTTTCAGTTCAGCCTTCCTTCGTAAGGAGGACCCTTCACCTCATGGAGGGTGAGAAGCTTCGGCCTCTTCCAGTGGCTGTGTTGGATAACAGGAAACACTGTTTTGCATCACTGACTCATAACATCTTTCTCCTTCCTCTTTCCTCGTTTCTTCCGTCACTCAAGGTCATGCAGCCGCGGCCACACACAAATACACGAGCACACCTATTGAAAGCTCTCTGATGGCCCTCACAAATCCATTGCCAGACACAATTTATTTGGAAAGTGATAGGTTACAAACACATTGACACATTGAATAAACAATCAGCCCTTGTACCATAGTATGTATAGCCCATGCTAATGTTCAGCACCGGTCCCTAGATGGGACAGACTCAGACAGGCTACATAGACAGAGACAGGCTACATAGACACAGACAGGCTACATAGACAGAGACAGGCTACATAGACTCAGACAGGCTACATAGACAGAGACAGGCTACATAGACACAGACAGGCTACATAGACACAGACAGGCTACATAGACTCAGACAGGCTACATAGACACAGACAGGCTACATAGACAGAGACAGGCTACATAGACACAGACAGGCTACATAGACACAGACAGGCTACATAGACTCAGACAGGCTACATAGACACAGACAGGCTACATAGACAGAGACAGGCTACATAGACACAGACAGGCTACATAGACAGAGACAGGCTACATAGACACAGACAGGCTACATAGACAGAGACAGGCTACATAGACTCAGACAGGCTACATAGACACAGACAGGCTACATAGACAGAGACAGGCTACATAGACACAGACAGGCTACATAGACTCAGACAGGCTACATAGACACAGACAGGCTACATAGACTCAGACAGGCTACATAGACACAGACAGGCTACATAGACAGAGACAGGCTACATAGACACAGACAGGCTACATAGACTCAGACAGGCTACATAGACACAGACAGGCTACATAGACACAGACAGGCTACATAGACACAGACAGGCTACATAGACAGAGACAGGCTACATAGACACAGACAGGCTACATAGACACAGACAGGCTACATAGACAGAGACAGGCTACATAGACACAGACAGGCTACATAGACACAGACAGGCTACATAGACTCAGACAGGCTACATAGACTCAGACAGGCTACATAGACACAGACAGGCTACATAGACAGAGACAGGCTACATAGACACAGACAGGCTACATAGACTCAGACAGGCTACATAGACTCAGACAGGCTACATAGACACAGACAGGCTACATAGACACAGACAGGCTACATAGACACAGACAGGCTACATAGACTCAGACAGGCTACATAGACTCAGACAGGCTACATAGACACAGACAGGCTACATAGACACAGACAGGCTACATAGACACAGACAGGCTACATAGACTCAGACAGGCTACATAGACTCAGACAGGCTACATAGACACAGACAGGCTACATAGACAGAGACAGGCTACACAGACAGAGACAGGCTACACACAAGTAAACACACTGACAGTGAACACGGTGTACCATACTACACTCAAACCTCCCCCAGCACGAAACAGAACCGTCCCAGCTTTATCATAGAAGAATAGGGAACACTTTCTAAACACTACAGGGAACACTACTGGCCCTCCTCACTGGCAGAGGGAGGGGTGAAAGATTCATTATTCAAGATAATTGCGGTCTTATAAAACAGAGCCGGTGACCTAAATTCACGTGGCTGGTTAAAAATGCAAGAGATGCCACTATTGACTGCCGTGCGGGCTATTATGATGGAAGGGGACAAATCGAGGCTGGCATTGGAGTTTGGGCTTTATACGTCAATGGTACAATACCCATACAGTAGCTGATGGTGTTTTGTTTGGTATTTTGTGCCAACATTTTATGGCGGTAAGCATCGTTGAAGGACATCGTTGCTCAGAACTAGGAGATGATTTCCTGTACCCAGATTAAACTCTTGGACTAAAAAGAGTGCTCAACAGAGAATCTCCATTAAGAATGCCTTAAGTCCAGGACTTTATCTGTGTCTGGGAAACCGGCCCTAGAGGTTGTCAAACGGTTATGTGACGGGAACTATGTATGAATTCTCTTGTTACCTAACTGACACACAATATACCTAGCCAGACTATTTTTAAACCGGGGCCCAATCGAAATAGGTTGTGACCTACTATTATTTTGTTAAAGACTTCTCAGAATTTACAGTACATTTCCAGTTCTGCGTATCCCTTGCCAGAAATGTAATGTCATTGTCCGGTACCTTTCTTCAGCCTCCTGCTCCTGCCCATGTCCAACTTGCCAAATCTCTGTCTAATTAAAAACCCAGGCAGCCCTGCCGGGGGCAGGTCGGCATCAATAATAAAGCAATTTTGGTCTTCTGCCTGGCCAAGAGCCCGCCTCCTTCAAGCTGTTAACCAACGCATGGGGCCGCCCACTCTAGCACGGATGATTACCATTGGCTCAAAACGCGGTTTGACCTCTTGAATGATCCAATGTGATTAAGCTGTTGAATGCTTGTTGTGCTTTTCCTCGCAAAATCTTGACTGCGTTGAAAGGAGAGGTTGGAGGCTATCAAGATCTTTAATCAACTGGTGGCCTGCTCAGTTAAAAACGTAAGGAGAAAAACAACACGTCCTTTTTTTCAATAAGGTTTACAACCTTCAGCACAAGTCGTCAGCATGAGGTATACCATGACAAGCTAAGGAAACAGAAGAGTAGTGTCATTTACGTTGACCTGTCCTCCTCAGAATCTTGTATGATTCCAATCGTTCTGTTTCATGTCATTCATACTGTATCTCTTTAAACACTACAGACTGCAGGAACTTATTCAGGAGGGTGGGACATTACAGAACATTTAGAAAGAAAGGTAACATGTAGAACATACATTCAGAGATAAGGTAATCGTGTCAACTCTATACAACACATTTTCTATCAGCAACATTCATAGCATTTCACTCTTCTGAACACACCCCAGGGGCCTCATTTATAAACGTTGCACACTCACACAATATGCACCAAAACATGCGTGCGCCAGTTTTCACGCAAAAGTTGGAATTTATCAAAACTGAACTTGACGTGAGAATGTGCTTATCCTCCCACAAACTTTAGACGATGTGTACGCACAGTTTCTAGAAGTATTGCATTGCAAGAAGGCAACAGTATCCTAGTAGTAGCCCTGTGCAGGATTATATGATGACACTCTCCTTCATAACAATAAAACAGGTAGATAAATATAATAACAAGAGTGAAAATCTATTTATTTTATTTTTGCATTCAAAAATAATTAGAAATAGGCAGTAGTAAATAGATAAGCTATTTCAAGTATTTTGCTCTAGTTGATCCGAACCGAAACGCAGTTTAACGGTAGAAACAGACGGTTCAAATCAAATCAAATTGTATTGGTCACATACACATGTTTAGCAGATGTTATTGCGGGAGTAGCGAAATGCTTGTGTTTCTAGCTCCAACAGTGCAGCAGTATCTAACAATTCACAACAATACACACAAATCTAAAAGTAAACGAATGGATTTAAGAAATATATAAATATTAGGACGAGCAATGTCGGAGTGGCATTGACTAAATACAGTAGAATAGAATACAGTATATACATATGAGATGAGCAAAGCAGTATGTAAACATTATTAAAGTGACTAGAGTTCCATTATTAAAGTGACCAGTGATTCCATGACTATGTACGTAGGGCAGCAGCCTCTAAGGTGCAGGGTTGCGTAACCGGGTGGAAGCCGGCTAGTGATGGCTATTTAACAGTCTGATGGCCTTGAGATAGAAGCTGTTTTTCAGTCTCTCGGTCCCAGTCTCTTGATGCACCTGTACTGACCTGGCCTTCTGGATGATAGCGGGGTGAACAGGCCGTGGCTCGGGTGGTTGATGTCCTTGATGATCTTTTTGGCCTTCCTGTGACATCGGGTTCACCTTTTCCATTAACGTTTGTAGGCTACTGAGTCTAAATACTGTCATATCAAATTTCTTGAGTGGACAATATTTAATTAAAATACATAATACATAATACACTCGGTGTCTTCAGAAGGTATTCATACCCCTTGACTTACTACACAGCCTGAATTTAAAAGGATTACAAATAATAATAATCTCACCCATCTACATACAATACCCCATAATGACAGAGTGAAAACATATTTTTTGAAAATTTTGCACATTTATTTAAAATGAAATACAGAAATGTCTCATTTACATAAGTATTGACACCCTTGAGACAATACTTTGTAGAGGCACCTTTGGCAGTGATTACAGCTGTGAGTCTTTCTGGGTAAGTCTCTAAGAGCTTTCCACACCTGGATTGTGCAACATTTGCCCATCATTTATTTATTTATTCTTCAAGCCCTGTCAAATTGGTTGTTGATCATTGCTAGACAACAATTTTCAGGTCTTGCCATAGATTTTCAAGTAGATTTAGGTCAAAACTGTAACTCGGCCACTCACTGTCTTCTTGGTAAGCAACTCCAGTGTAGATTTCGCCTTGTGTTTAAGGTTATTGTCCTGCTGAAAGGTGAATTCATCTCCCAGTGTCTGGTGGAAAGCAGACTGAACCAGATTTTTCCTCTAGGATTTTGCCTGTGCTTAGCTTCATTCCGTTTCTTTTTAATTGCTTTGCCACATTTTTTTGCAGTATTATTTTAGTGCCTTCTTGCAAACAAGATGCATGTTTTGGTATATTTGTATTCTGTATGGGCCTCCTTCTTTTTCCTCTGTCAATTAGGTTTGTATTGTGGAGTCACTACAATGTTGTCGACCCATCCTCAGTTTTCTCCTATCACAGCCATTAAACTGTTTTAAAGTCACCATTGGCATAATGGTGAAATCCTTGAGCGGTTTCCTTCCTCTCCTGCAACTGAATTAGGAAGGACGCCTGTATCTTTGTAATGACTGGGTATATTGATACACCATCCAAAGTGTAATTAATAACCATGCTCAAAAGGATATTCAATATCCATTTTTTTTGTTTTTCTTGACCCATCTACCAATAGGTGCCCTTCTTTATGAGGCATTGGAAAACCTCCTTGGCCTTTGTAGTAGAATCTGTGTTTGAACAGAGTGAGTCCAAGCAACATAGTATGTGACTTGTGAAACACATTTTTACTCCTGAACTTATTTAGGCTTGCCATAACAAAGGGGTTGAATACTTATTGACTCAAGACATTTCAGCTTTTCATTTTTAATTAATTTGTAAAAATGTCAAAAAACATAATTCCACTTTGACATTATGGGGTATTATGTGTAGGCCAATGACAAAAAATCTAAATGTAATCCACTTTAAATTCAGGCTGTAACAACAACAAAATGTGGAAAAGTCAAGGGGTGTGAATACTTACTGAAGGCACTGTATCATAATCATTGCAGAATAAATTCCTCACCATTTCTGGCCATGTGTTCATATTCCTGAAGTAGCCATAAAACAAATTACCATACACATCTTTTTAATGTGCCTATTAGATATTATAATTTGAAGTTTGTGCATTCGAAAGAGAGAGCGATTTACATATGGTAGAATTTAACAGGTGAACAGACAGTTGATCTTTTGTATTGAAGTGTGTAGGTTACCGCTGTAAGTATAGCCTACTGTAGTTAAAAAAAAAAAAAATCTGAGCAGACAATGTTTCAGAATTTGCTGGCAGTGCAGCATATTTAGGTTTGGGGAAAAGTTAATGCAAAACATTGTCGAATTCAAACGATCTGGTCCACAACAATGTACAATTGTTTTGTCTTTCAGACACAGTCAGATACAGCAAATGCCACTGCAAAAGAAAACCTTCTGCCAAACCCTCCAAAGACATTTGGTCAAGTTCGCCCTGCATTGCTATTTCCTTAGATACTGTCTTGGCCTAATTTTAATACTTCCAAAGTATACAGCAAATAAGGGCATTATTGTCACCATAAAAGGTGAATGATGGGAATTTTTATAATGCTCGTTAAACGTGCGCAGTTTCATGACAGGTCTGACTTATAACGGAAAACGTGTATGTATGGCATGCGGCAAGTTTATAAATCTCTATTTTTTTCAGTCTTTTCAGAATTGGCGCACACCAATATTTAGTGTTACATTTACGCTAAAGTTATGAGGCCCCAGGTGTGTATGGTCAATGGGAAGTGTGACTTTGCGCCAGATGTAAGGTGCCATTGGAAGGCGTGACCAGGAAGTAGCATGGTGTGACATGGTCACCGCTATGCGTTTTGTGGCGTGAGCCTGAGGTGCTGTGACATTTGTGACTGGCGACGACAGCTTCCTGCTCTGTGTCCTACACCACTTGTAGTGGTATCCTGCTCTGTGTCCTACACCACTTGTAGTGGTAGATGAGCACTGAGTGTTAGATTACACAGAACATCCTGGGATAGGCTATGTACTGTACAGGCCAATCCCTTCCTTTCTCTATCCATGTGGACTAAGTGGAGGAGATGGATTAACTTACCTTGAAAAGATAGTAGTCATTACTGAAAAGAAGCCCTTGAAATGGGCCAACAAGAGGGTTTATATCTGAAAAGCAGACCTTTTCTGTCCCTCTTTGCTGTTTTGGGACACTATTCATGCTACATTTCACAGTATTGCAGGCTGAGGTAAAGGGTATTCCTATCTTAGTGTTAGAGTGGCAGCCATTCCACTACGGTTGCTCTGTCACATTGTTTAGCCGACAAACATGTCTGTGGGCAGTGATTATTTTGGTAGAGGTGAACATCTGGTTATAAGACTGCATCTGTAAATAAATGCATTTGGGTCAGACAAATATTTGTTTCTGGAAAGATGCACAGACAGTGTTCCATGGATGATCAGATGGGAGTGAGGTACGGCAGGGTAGTACAGGGGTCACCCAGTTCAGTACGGAAAATAATACTTTACACCACATTGACGTAAGCATGATGACACACCTCAGTTTAGGAACATTGCGTCCCCCCCTTTCTGCACTGTAATTCCCATTTGAACTACCAATGGAACTACTGCAATCGCAAAGTCTTTTGGGATTGTGCGAAATAAAAATATTGACAGTCATCTCTCGATCTCCAAGCAACATTATTTCCTTCCCTTCTTTAGCTGTTGAAAGGGCGCTTTGAAGAGAGCTCTCCTCCATTCTGGCGTGATACTGTAGACTGTTCGGTCTCTCTTTACATTACGTTGTGTCAGCTGAGTTTCTACCACCTTTCCTCTCGCTTCTCTGCTCTCTCCCGCTGTGCCGTTGTCCGTTGTCTGTCCTCCTCATGAATATTCACAACCGCACGTCTGTCTGTAAGAGACAGGGAGCCAAGGACGACTCTGGGCCTGCGGAGAAAAACCACAAAATGCCCGCGCCGCTGACATTTTCCCGTGTCACCTCTGACAGAACTGCAACGAAAATGGTGCTTAGTTAGTCTTCCTTCTCCTCATATGTCTGACGAGAAAGTTGGACAAGTAAATGGAGGGGATTTATCTGCAGTGACAGGGTAGTACTACGAAATGCTCCAGCAATAGCCAAGCTTAGGTTTCCAGAATATTCCTTGGTTGTTGTTTTTTTTTCAAACGTTTGTTTTGTCCAGTTTTGGGGAAATTCTGAGAATGTTCCTTCTTGAGACAGAAAAGCTATGTCTTCACAACAGCTCTGAGACATTTCTGGAACACTGACATAATCCCATGAGGAAAATGTTTGCCTTTGAACCTGTCTGAATGTTTTCGCAACACCATGCTTGACTGTACACGTTCTAACAACGTTCAGGAAACACTATCTTGTAACGTCATCTCTCAACCAAACGGAACTGTTAAAACAAACCCCCCTATGCTAATTTCTCGTTAACTGGATACATACCCCCAACCCTAGCATTCTATGTATGTACCAAAGCATCCAGGGTTTGATCCACGGTTCGATTGGGGTAATCGATATACACTTTGAACTAGAGCCAGTTCTGTGCCATCCTCTGCAGGCACACTGCAGCAGTGTGATCTGATGTCCTCTGTCCGCAGGAGGGACGTGGAGCCACTTTGGCCCTGAGCCCATATCCAAACCACTGTTAGCACACACACAGACAGCGCAACACTGCGGTGTGTAAAACAGGACTGTGGTGTTAGGGACAGAATAGAGGAGGTGCGTGTGTGCTGCATGGAACAGTCAGGCTAGGGAGGTGCGCACAGCACTGATTAGCAGCCACAAGACTATAGTAGCCTGTAGAATTTGGGAATAGGGTGTGTATTGTCAAGGATGCAGGACTAGGAGTGTGGGTGTGCCCCCCTTCACACACACACACACACACACACACACACACAAACACACACACACACACACACACTTCCACCTCCAATGATTAATTCAGAGGCCTACAGCGAAAAGTGCACAGTCACCGGTGGGGGCCACTCGCCTCACACAACCCCTCCCCCACCGCTCCCCATAATAACCCAGCACTTCAACTGTACTGAGAAACACACAACATTTAATCCGAATTGAGAAACATGCAACATCTAATCTAAATTGAGAAACACGCAAACAATCGCATACAGACACCCAGGCATACACATATACAGTCACACACACTGAAATGCGGAAACACAAGCAAAGACATGCAACAAAGAAAACTGGGTGGTTGATATGTGGAAAGGTCTGTCAGCTCTCGGATGGCTGCGGCTGCTCTCTCTCATTGAACTGCTTCCTGTGAAGCGCCAGAGCGCTACGTCTAGTTAACACTTCCACTCAGAATTAGACTTTGACGCAAAAAAACAAGACCGCGTTCAGTGAGCATCTCAGCATCTGCCACAAACAGTAGTGGCTTCCCACTGGGCACAGACATCATTTCAATGTCTAGTTTTGATCAACATTTGGTTGAGTTGTCAACTAACGTGAATTCAACCTGAAATCAACATGCACCATGTAATTGGATTTATTCAAAAAGTTGGGTGAAAAAAAAGACTAAATTCCCTTACGTTGATGACTTTTTGCAAAGCCAATCAGTTTTCACATTGATTCAACATCGTCACATTGATTTATTGTATTATTTTAATGACGTGGAACCAACGTTGATTCAACCAGTTTTTTCCCCAGTGGGTTATATGTATGGGCTACAACAACAACAACACCAATCAAGAGATTACCTTCGGTTAAAGGGAAACTTCACTGCTAGATACTATATGGGGTGTTACGCCAGCTAGCTGCCTACAATAATTACATACAATAATGCCTACCATTCAGCTGTTTTTCTAACCTCATTGTCTGAAGCGTTAACGTTAGGTAGTAAGTAGCTACTGTGCTCGAAATGTAGCTAGCTTGTTGCTACCTGGATAGCTAACTAAACAATAGCTGGAACGACCTAGCGAACAGACGCGAACTGGCTGAGTCAATTCAGTGGCTAGCTTTGCACTTGGCTAGCTAACAGTAGCTGCTAGGGGTAAGTTAAAACCTGCATTTGTGTTTTGTTTTTTACATACTGGTAGCCAGAGTCGTTCAAGGGAATTCGGGACATGGGTGACTAGTTAACGTTAGCTTGGCTCTCTCTGTGTGTTCGTGCCGTGGGTGGAGGGGTTTTTTCATTGGCAGAAAGCAATGGCTAGCTAGTATGCTAACTATTCTAGCTAACTAACTGGCTGAATAAGTTGATGACGGACTCGCTCAAGCTGTCGGGACTAACCCACAACGTTAGACACGGACACGTTTGATCTGCTTGGCGTGTTGACACACTGGTGGTTTGTTGTGGCCGAGTATTGGTGCTAAACCGTGTTGTTGGAGGCTGGCATGCTAGTTGGCTGTGGCGTCATAGGATTCGGTGCCCTGGACGGTTTTTCACGGAAGAATACTGTACCAAGTTAGCTAGCTGAATAAACTAAGTTAGTCTATTCCTAGAAAACATTGAACCGCTGTAGTTTACATCAATTATAGTTTCTGAGGTGGAAGTTGGGAGAGTTATATTTGGGTGTTTCAGTGAAACGTAAGTGAGGGAGGCCCCGCTCTACATTTACATTACATTTTAGTCATTTAGCAGACGCTCTTATCCAGAGCGACTTACAGGAGCAATTAGGGTTAAGTGCCTTGCTCAAGGGCACATTTACGTCATTTAGCAGACGCTCTTATCCAGAGCGACTCACAAATTGGTGCATTCACCCTATAGCCAGTGGGATAACCACTTTACAATTTTTTTTTTGGGGGTAGAAGGGATTACTTTATCCTATCCCAGGTATTCCTTAAAGAGGTGGGGTTTCAAATGTCTCCGGAAGGTGGTGAGTGACTCCGCTGTCCTGGCGTCGTGAGGGAGCTTGTTCCACCATTGGGGTGCCAGAGCAGCTCTCTCGCTTTCCCAGATGTTTAGTTTATTTCATTCCGATCTCCTTTGCATTATTGTAGCCATTTTCTGTAGCCTGTCAACTATGCCTCTGTCTATCCCTGTTCTCTCCTCTCCGCACAGGCTATACAAACGCCTCACACCGCGTGGCTGCTGCCTCTCTAACCGTGTGGTCCCTGCACGCACGACCCACGTGGAGTTCCAGGTCTCCGGCAGCCTCTGGAACTGCCGTTCTGCGGCCAACAAGGCAGAGTTCATCTCAGCCTATGCTACCCTCCAGTCCCTCGACTTCTTGGCGCTGACGGAAACATGGATTACCACTGAAAACACTGCTACTCCTACTGCTCTCTCCTCGTCTGACCATGTGTTCTCGCATACCCCGAGAGCATCTGGTCAGCGGGGTGGTGGCACAGGAATCCTCATCTCTCCCAAGTGGACATTCTCTCTTTTTCCCCTGACCCATCTGTCTATCTCCTCATTTGAATTCCATGCTGTCACAGTCAATAGCCCATTCAACCTTAACATTCTTGTCATTTATCGCCCTCCAGGTTCCCTTGGAGAGTTCATCAATGAGCTTGATGCCTTGATAAGTTGCTTTCCTGAGGATAGCTCACCCCTCACAGTTCTGGGTGACTTTAACCTCCCTACGTCTACCATTGACTAATTTCTCTCTGCCTCCTTCTTTCCACTCCTCTCCTCTTTTGACCTCACCCTCTCACCGTCCCCCCCTACTCACAAGGCAGGCAATACGCTTGACCTCATCTTTACTAGATGCTGTTCTTCTACTAATCTCACTGCAACTCCCCTCCATGTCTCTGACCACTACTTTGTATCCTATTCTCTCTCGCTCTCCTCCAACACTACTCACTCTGCCCCTACTCAGATGGTAATGCGCCATCGCAACCTTCGCTCTCTCTCTCCCTTCTCTCTCCTCTTCCATCCTATCATCTCTTCCCTCTGCTCAATCCTTCTCCCCTCCAATCTCCTGATTCTGCCTCCTCAACCCTCCTCTCCTCCCTTTCTGCATCCTTTGACTCTCTATGTCCCCTATCCTCCCGGCCGGCTCAGTCCTCCCCTCCTGCGCCATGGCTTGACGACTCATTGCGAGCTCACAGAACAGGGCCATAACGGGGCTTGCTAGTACCACTACAAGCCAAGCGAGCGAAGTTTAGCTAGCTAGCTTTGTTTGCTATAGCTAAAAATTACTGTAGTCTAACGTTCTAGCTAGCTAGCTAATGTTTTGATGATGATGATGATGACGAAGAGTAACGGTTTGACTTTGGTTTTGTGACTCGTTCGTTTTTGCGTACCTGTGTGTTGTAGCTAGCTAGCTAGCTAGCTACTCACTGGGCACCGACGTCAATTCAAGGTCTATTCCACGTTGGTTTAACGTAATTTCATTGAAATTAAGTGGAAACAATGTTGATTCAACCAGTGTTTGCCCAGTGGGTATCGTGTGTCTGTGAGATATCTCATATTCTGCACCATGCTGAAATAGTAGGAATAAAGACAGTACACAATGATTGCCCATGAATGTGTAATGGCTTTTTCGTCTTTCTCTGACAGACAATACCGCTTCGATACAAAGAAGTTGGTGACTGTCAAGAGGAGATGTGGAAGGTCCCATAACAACAATCTCTCCTTGTATCAAAGTGACTCCGAACACCTCACTGCACTACCCAAACACACGATATGAAAGTATTCCCTTTGTAGAACTGTAGTATTTATTATAGGCGTTAGTAGTATATTTTTATTCTACTGAATATATGTCATACATTGCCATAACTCTCCTGCATACTGCTGTGTAAAGTCACCTCGATCTCCAGAGCCAATAAACTTTGCCTTGAAAACAAGCCATGTCTACTTATTTGCTATATTGACAGATTAATCTACTGTTTTATTGAAACATGTTTACTTGCTAACAAATGAAAGTTTAAATGATAATAATAATATACATCAACTAACTCTGTGCATAATTTGTTTTAGCAGTAAGATTGTAGCTAGTTTATGCAAATACATTCAATGAATATCACAATGAATTGATCCATAAGTTGAAGTCACCACTTTCTTGGTTTCTGATGCAGCTGGAATCATTTAGTACACTTGTAAAAAGATTATACAAATTGTTTTATCAAACACCATTATATACTGTAAATACTGTATGTACAAGAGCTAGCAATATCTAGACCACAATGCAGTTGTGAGCATACTAGGTATTCTATATTATACTACAACATCAGTCTAACTGGATATGGATTTTGTGTTGGTTGAACGTTCCAGGCAGGTTCCAGAAAGTTATTCAGCTGGTGAACCTCGTCTTGTGTTGGGTAATGGCATCTGGTTTAGCAGGCTTTGACGCTGTAGCGATGTTGGCAGGGCGCCACTCGGGTGATTTGGCCAGGTCGCAGTTGTAAATGAGAACCTGTTCTCAACTGGCTTACCTGGTTAAATAAAGGTGAAATAAAAAAATAAAAATAATAATAATTTACTAACCCCCATGCCAAAGAACTGACTGCAAGGGTGTGAAAAGTTTCAGGAGCACTTGGTTTGTAGACAGTTTAGAATATTGGTGATTTTGTTTTATTAAGAGGGTTTTGTGCTTTCATAAATACCTTTGGCTGTCCTGGCTTGTTTGGAAGTCAGATGATGTAGAGCTTGAGCTTGTTCCCTGCTGAAAGCTTTCATCCAATGGATCTACAGGCTCTGTACTACTAAAGCTGGTGTCAAGGTCATTTTGTTATTTTTATTTAACTAGGCAAGTCAGTTAAGAACAAATTCTTATTTACAATGACAGTCTACCAAAAGGCCAAAGGCCTCCTGCGGGGACGGGGGCTGGGATAATTTTTTAAAAATATAAATATAGGACCAAACACACCACAACAAGAGAGCAACACAATACTACATAAAGAGAGACCTAAGACAACAACATAGCATGGCAGCAACACACAACACAGCAAGGTAGCAACCCAACATGAAAACAACATGGTAGCAACACAACATGGCAGCAGCACAACATGGTGGCAGCACAAGACATGGTACAAACATTGTCATCAGCTGCAGCAGAAGGATTAATCGGTAGGACACACAGTCGCGGCGTCCGAATACCTATATTAGTGTACTACATACTTCAACTGCATACTAGGTATTCATCGTCACATACCATTTAGCACGTACTGTTTAGTAAAAAGTATGCATTATGCCACTGCGGCAACGCAGTAGCTGCTCCTGACTGGCTGATTTGGTGGGGTGGGGCGGGGTCGAGTGAGGGTGGATTTTTCCATTGCATCAACCAGCCTTATTATACTAATTTCCAATTTGATACATTTCTCTAAACTCTGAATAGAATAGGAATGGAGTTATAGGCCTACTCAGGCTGGTTATAGGCAGACTATCACATTCAACCTATACTGTAGCCCATCTATCCTATTTAAAAAGGAATGAAGACAGAAACATATCATTTGGTTCCATTTCAAGATATGTATTTGTGAAACCAAAGTGATGTAACATGTATACATTCAATCAAATGGGCTAGTACACACACTAAAACTTTTCAAATGTTCAAATAAAAAAGGCTATTGCTCAGAAAAATGCGGACAGTTGGGTGCATCGCAAATTCAAAACCGCTGGACAGCAACATAATAAACTAAAGCACTGATCATTGGGAACGAGGTCAGAATGACTGCTTATGATCCATAAATGTAATAATTAAATAGGTAGCCTACAAAACTAAAATTATCCATATGTTCAAATCAAAAGGCCAGAGTTAACATGACATTAATAACGCAGCCACATCCTGAGTCAAATCAAATCAAATCACATTTTATTGGCCACATGCGCCGAATACAACAGGTGCAGACATTACAGTGAAATACTTACATACAGCCCTTAACCAACAGTGCATTTATTTTTAATAAAAAAGTAAAATAAAACAACAACAAAAAAGTGTTGAGAAAAAAAGAGCAGAAGTAAAATAAAATAACAGTAGGGAGGCTATATATACAGGGGGGTACCGATGCAGAGTCAATGTGCGGGGGCACCGGCTAGTTGAGGTAGTTGAAGTAATATGTACATGTGGGTATGCATAAATAATTAACAGAGTAGCAGCAGCGTAAAAAGATGGGGTGGGGGGTGGGGGTGGGGGGCAGTGCAAATAATCCGGGTAGCCATGATTAGCAATTCAGGAGTCTTATGGCTTGGGGGTAGAAGCTGTTGAGAAGTATTTTGGACCTAGACTTGGCACTCCGGTACCGCTTGCCGTGCGGTAGCAGAGAGAACAGTCTATGACTAGGGTGGCTGGAGTCTTCGACAATTTTGAGGGCCTTCCTCTGACACCGCCTGGTATAGAGGTCCTGGATGGCAGGAAGCTTGGCCCCAGTGATGTGCTGGGCCGTACGCACTACCCTCTGTAGTGCCTTGCGGTCGGAGGCCAAGCAGTTGCCATACCAGGCGGTGATGCAACCAGTCAGGATGCTCTCGATGGTGCAGCTGTAGAATTTTTTGAGGATCTGAGGACCCATGCCAAATCTTTTTAGTCTCCTTAGGGGGAATAGGCTTTGTCGTGCCCTGTTCCACTACAGCCCCGTCGATGAGAATGGGGGCGTGCTCAGTCCTCTTTTTTTTCCTGTAGTCCACAATCATCTCCTTTGTCTTGGTCACGTTGAGGGAGAAGTTGTTATCCTGGCACCACACGGCCAGGTCTCTGACCTCCTCCCTATAGACTGTCTCATCGTTGTCGGTGATCAGGCCTACCACTGTTGTGTCGTCGGCAAACTTAATGATGGTGTTGGAGTCGTGCCTGGCCTTGCAGTCATGGGTGAACAGGGAGTACAGGAGGGGACTGAGCACGCACCCCTGAGGGGCCCCCGTGTTGAGGATCAGTGTGGCAGATGTGTTGTTACCTACCCTTACCACCTGGGGGCGGCCCGTCAGGAAGTCCAGGATCCAGTTGCAGAGGGAGGTGTTTAGTCCCAGGATCCTTAGCTTAGTGATGAGCTTTGAGGGCACTATGGTGTTGAATGCTGAGCTGTAGTCAATGAATAGCAGGTAAACAGGTGTGGTCACGTCAGTATTGTAGTTAGTTGAATGATTGAAAACAACAACATTAACCATTATGGAACGACTGATGTTAAGGTAGGATCACATTCAGTCAGATGCGTAGTTCATCTGTTTGGCCATTTAGTTGGACAAACGGCCAGCAGAAATGGCGGCACAGCACTCCAGTGATGATATCATGAAACAATCACTACTAATTTGGTGATCCACACACGAGGACAATGAAAACAACACAATTGAACATGATCATGAATAAAGAGGGCTCTAGGGATACAGTGGGGAGAACAAGTATTTGATACACTGCCGATTTTGCAGGTTTTCCTACTTACAAAGCATGTAGAGGTCTGTAATTTTTATCATAGGTACACTTCAACTGTGAGAGACGGAATCTAAAACAAAAATCCAGAAAATCACATTGTATTTAAGTAATTAATTTGCATTTTATTGCATGACATAAGTATTTGATCACCTACCAACCAGTAAGAATTCCGGCTCTCACAGACCTGTTAGTTTTTCTTTAAGCCCTCCTGTTCTCCACTCATTACCTGTATTAACTGCACCTGTTTGAACTCGTTACCTGTATAAAATACACCTGTCCACACACTCAATCAAACAGACTCCAACCTCTCCACAATGGCCAAGACCAGAGAGCTGTGTAAGAACATCAGGGATAAAATTGTAGACCTGCACAAGGCTGGGATGGGCTACAGGACAATAGGCAAGCAGCTTGGTGAGAAGGCAACAACTGTTGGCGCAATTATTAGAAAATGGAAGAAGTTCAAGATGACGGTCAATCACCCTCGGTCTGGGGCTCCATGCAAGATCTCACCTCGTGGAGCATCAATGATCATGAGGAAGGTGAGGGATCAGCCCAGAACTACACGGCAGGACCTGGTCAATAACCTGAAGAGAGCTGGGACCACAGTCTCAATGAAAACCATTAGTAACACATTACGCCATCATGGATTAAAATCCTGCAGCGCACGCAAGGTCCCCCTGCTCAAGCCAGCGCATGTCCAGGCCCGTCTGAAGTTTGCCAATGACCATCTGGATGATCCAGAGGAGGAATGGAAGAAGGTCATGTGGTCTGATGAGACAAAAATAGAGCTTTTTGGTCTAAAATCCACTCGCCGTGTTTGGAGGAAGAAGAAGGATGAGTACAACCCCAAGAACACCATCCCAACCGTGAAGCATGGAGGTGGAAACATCATTCTTTTGGGATGCTTTTCTGCAAAGGGGACAGGACGACTGCACCGTATTGAGGGGAGGATGGATGGGGCCATGTATCGCGAGATCTTGGCCAACAACCTCCTTCCCTCAGTAAGAGCATTGAAGATGGGTCGTGGCTGGGTCTTCCAGCATGACAACGACCCGAAACACACAGCCAGGGCAACTAAGGAGTGGCTCCGTAAGAAGCATCACAAGGTCCTGGAGTGGCCTAGCCAGTCTCCAGACCTGAACCCAATAGAAATCTTTGGAGGGAGCTGAAAGTCTGTATTGCCCAGCGACAGCCCCGAAACCTGAAGGATCTGGAGAAGGTCTGTATGGAGGAGTGGGCCAAAATCCCTGCTGCAGTGTGTGCAAACCTGGTCAAGACCTACAGGAAACGTATGATCTCTGTAATTGCAAACAAACGTTTCTGTACCAAATATTAAGTTCTGCTTTTCTGATGTATCAAATACTTATGTCATGCAATAAAATGCAAATTAATTACTTAAAAATCATACAATGTGATTTTCTGGATTTTTGTTTTAGATTCTGTCTCTCACAGTTGAAGTGTACCTATGATAAAAATGACAGACCTCTACATGCTTTGTAAGTAGGAAAGCCTGCAAAATCGGCAGTGTATCAAATACTTGTTCTCCCCACTGTACTTGTTGAATTACTTCAGTGATGCTGAGCCTTCTTGGATTGTTGCTGTCTCAGATAAAGGGAGAGAAAGATACACCAGTACTTCAGACAGTCATCTTAATGAAAGCTCCATGCAGACATCAACAACATGTTATATTTAGGCCTTATAGAAATGCTCCCTACAGGGAAGACAACTGTGCAGCATCAACTCTAATGTGTTACCTCAGTTGAGCACTTTTATCATAGGCCTACCCACACACGTTGTTAAAGGGAGACTTCGGGAGTCAGATGAACTTGTGGATACCATTTTTATGTCTCTGCGTGCAGTTTGAAGGAAGTTGCTAACAAGCGCTAGCGCAATTGCTAACTAGTTTTAGCGCAATGACTAGAAGTCTATGGGTATTTGCTAGCATGCTAGCAGATACCCATAGACTTCTAGTCATTGCGCTAACGCTAGTTATCACTGGCTCGCAAAACTACCTATAACTTCCTTCATACTGGAAACAAAGACACGAAAATGGTATCTATGAGTTCATCTGACTCCAGGGAAGTAGACAAAATGCCTCATTGCCAAAATCCTGAAGTATCCCTTTAAGGCTAAAATGCTATGTTAAGCATATAAATATGACACTTCCAGGGCAATGCCTTTGATAGGAGAAATATGTATCTGCCCCATGGAGCCTATAGAGTATGCCTATTGTTAAACTGTAATCTCAAACGAGCCACACAAAAGCACTAACTGGAATATGAAAATCTTAAAGAATTAATATCTATCAATATGCTACTTAATATCATCATCTTCATCATCATTATCATCATCATCAAGAACAACAACATCCCCCTGAAATAGCCTGACATTTTTTCCTAGGTATCTATAGGCCAGGGTTTCCTAAACTCTGTCCTGGGGCCCGCCCTGGGTGCACGTTTTGGTTTTTACCCTAGCACTACAAAAGTATGTGGACACCCCTTCAAATTAATGGATTCTGCTATTTCAGCCACACCCGTTGCTGACAGGTGTATAAAATCGAGCACACAGCCATGCAATCTCGATAGACAAATATTGGCAGTAGAATGGCCTTACTAAAGAGCTCAGTGACTTTCAATGTGGCACCGTCATAGGATGCCACCTTTCCAACAAGTTTGTCAAATTTCTGCCCTGCTAGAGCTGCCCCGGTCAACTGTAAGTGCTGTTACTGTGAAGTGGAAACAACGGCTCAGCCACGAAGTGGTAGGCCACACAAATTCACAGAACGGGACCGCCGAGTGCTGAAGCACGTAGTGAGTAAAAACTGTCCTCGGTTGCAACACATTTTACATTTACATTTTAGTCATTTAGCAGACGCTCTTATCCAGAGCGACTTACAGTTAGTGAGCGCATACATTTTCATACTTTTTTCATACTGGCCCCCCGTGGGGATCGAACCCACAACCCTGACGTAGCAAACGCCATGCTCTACCAACTGAGCTACAGAGTTCCAAACTGCCGCTGGAAGCAATGTCAGCAAAATAACTGTTAGTCGGGAGCTTCATGAAATGGGTTTCCATGGCCGAGCAGCCTAAGATCACCATGTGCAATGCCAAACGTTGGCTGGAGTGGTGTAAAGCTCGCCGCCATTGGACTATGGAGCAATGGAAACGCATTCTCTGGAGTGATGGTAGTCCGACGGAAGAATCTGGGTTTGGCGGATGCCCGGAGAACACTACCTGCAATGCATAGTGCGAACTGTAAAGTTTGGTGGAGGAGGAATAATGGTCTGGGGCTGTTTTTCATGGTTCTGGCTAGGACCTTTATTTCCAGTGAAGGGAAATCTAAATGCTACAGCATACAATTATATTCTAGACGATTCTGTGCTTCCAACTTTTTTTATTTTTTTTATTTTACTAGGCAAGTCAGTTAAGAACAAATTCTTATTTACAATGACGGCCTACCAAACCCGGACGACGCTGGGCCAATTGTGCGCCGCCCTATGGGACTCCCAATCACGGCCGGTCGTGATACAGCCTGGAATCGAACCAGGGTCTGTAGTGACGCCTCAAGCACTGAGATGCAGTGCCTTAGACCGCTGCGCCACTTGGGAGCAACAGTTTGGGGAAGGCCTTTCCCTATTTCAGCATGACAATGCCCCCGTGCACAAAGCGAGGTCCATACAGAAATGGTTTGTCGAGATTGGTGGGGATGAACTTAACTGGCCTGCACAGAGCCCTGACCTCAACCCCATCCAACGCCTTTGGGATGAATTGGAATGCCGACTGCGAGCCAGGCCTAATTGCCCAACATCAGTGCCTGACCTCACTAATGCTCTTGTGGCTGAATGGAGGCAAGTCCCCGCAGCAATGTTCCAACATCTAGTGGAAAGCCTTCCCAGAACAGTGGAGGCTGTTATAGCAGTAAAGGGGGAACCAACTCCATATTAATGCCCATGATTTTGGAATGAGATGTTCTGTGTGTGGAGACATTCAGGCTTACTAGGAGCATATCAATATCCATTCCAGTGAGCATACATTTAATGTAGCCAATGCTACCATACAATTCCGTCCAACTGCTGTCAATCAAGAGAGCTGTCAAGGAAAGCACCACGTGATCTGAGAGGTCTCGGCTGTTAAATTGCAGCGCTGTCGCTATATGCAATTGCGTTAGTCACTCTCCAATAGAATGAATGGGACTCTAAATAGTATCCAATCAGAAGAGAGCGCCCGTGGCATATAAAACCTAGCAAAGCCGCTTAGTTCTGGACACCAGTATTAGCGTTGGTGTGATCGTTCCTGGTTGAAAGGAGTTTTGTGTCTTTCCCAAAGAAAAACGTCCTAAGGTAGGATATATATTTTTTTTATGTGTAGAAATATATAAATACATAAATGCATAAGAATGTCATATTTGTGACATTGTTATAATGCGTCGAATGTGCTTTGTATTTAATACATGTATTTAAATATATGATGACACTGGCTAAACATTTTGAATTTAGGTTGAACAAAGACTTTGGTATTGTAGACAGCATCTCGGTAAAGCGCGTCCACCCTAGATATTTGTCAGTGATTTGGTTTCACATCAAAACAATGAATGATTATATCTAACTGTAAAATATTTTATCCTGGGTAAAATTGCCTCAAAGTCTTGTATACAAGGTTTGTATTTTCCGTTTGCCTAGTACTTTACAAACGACCTTGCAGCATCTCCTGTCTGCAAGGTCTTATTATCTGGTGCTGCGCATTACGCATTCGGTCGAGGGCTTCCATCAAAGATGCACAGTAGTCTATACACTTGCACTGTAGCCTACATATTTGGATTAACATGGGATGAATGCATGTATTTTAATCCATGCATTCCATGTATATGTTGTAGATTTGACATTCTAGAGAAATTAACAGTTGCTAGATGTGGGCACTGTAGCCTACATATTTGGATGAACATTAAAGCAAAATTAACGTGGATGAATGCATGCATTTTAATCCATGCATTCCATTGATATGTTGTAGATTTGACATTCTAGAGAAATTAACAGTTGCTAGATGTGGGCACCGAGGGTAGATTACATGTATCCCATCTCGGATGATGAGGAAGAGAGCCGCAAATGGTTGGATTTTTTTGTCCACCTCTTTGAACCGGGTGCCTAAATAGCTTACGACTGCGAAGCTACTCTGAAAATATAGTTACCAAGCTACCAATTACGTCACACTGGAAGAAGTTACACTACACTAAACCCACTGGACACAGACGTGAATTCAACGTCTGTTCCACGTTGGTTCAGTTCAGAAGTGGAACAACGTTTATTCAAACAGTGTGTGCCCAGTGGGAAGCTACCCTTAAGAAAAATATAGTTGACTTAACTAAAGTTACTTTGGAAAAAGTTGTAACAAATTATCTTATGTAAATTTGAAATGTCATAGACTACAAATTGCAAGAACCAATCAATCAATCAATCAATTTTATTTTATATAGCCCTTCTTACATCAGCTAATATCTCGAAGTGCTGTACAGAAACCCAGCCTAAAACCCCAAACAGCTAGTAATGCAGGTGTAGAAGCACGGTGGCTAGGAAAAACTCCCTAGAAAGGCAAAACCTAGGAAGAAACCTAGAGAGGAACCAGGCTATGAGGGGTGGCCAGTCCTCTTCTGGCTGTGCCGGGTGGAGATTATAACAGAACCATGCCAAGATGTTCAAAAATGTTCATAAGTGACAAGCATGGTCAAATAATAATCAGGAATAAATCTCAGTTGGCTTTTCATAGCCGATCATTAGAGTTTAAAACAGCAGGTCTGGGACAGGTAGGGGTTCCATAACCGCAGGCAGAACAGTTTAAACTGGAATAGCAGCAAGGCCAGGCGGACTGGGGACAGCAAGGAGTCACCACGGCCGGTAGTCCCGACGTATGGTCCTAGGGCTCAGGTCTCTCAGTTGGCTTTTCATAGCCGATCATTTAGAGTTGAAAACAGCAGGTCTGGGACAGGTAGGGGGTTTCGTAGCCGCAGGCAGAACAGTTGAAACTGGAATAGCAGCAAGGCCAGGCGGACTGGGGACAGCAAGGTGTCATCATGCCCGGTAGTCCTGACGTATGGTCCTAGGGCTCAGGTTCTCAGAGAGAAAGAGAGAACGAGAGAATTAGAGAGAGCATACTTAAATTCACACAGGACACTGGATAAGACAGGAGAAGTACTCCAGGTATAACCAACTAACCCCAGCCCCCGACACATAAACTACTGCAGCATAAATACTGGAGGCTGAGACAGGAGCGGTCCGGAGACACTGTGGCCCCATCCGAAGAAACCCCGGACAGGGCCAAACAGGAAGGATATAACCCCACCCACTCCGCCAAAGCACAGCCCCCGCACCACTAGAGGGATATCCCCAACCACCAACTTACAATCCTGAGACAAGGCCGAGTATAGCCCACAAATCACTTTGGGGTCATATGTTAACAGAATGTGTATTTTAGCCTATTAAACAAGTGAGAATTAAGCAGGTGTGATGACGCAAAAGAAAGAAAATTCTGGCCTACTTCACCCATATTTTATTTTATTTTCCAAAAAGGGTAGTGTGTAGTTCCAGTAGTTAGCTACACCGCTACATGGCAAAAAAAGTTATTAACTATTGAAAACACTGCCTAGTTTTGAATTTAGTTCAACTACCACCAAGCTACTGCAAAATGTAGTTAAATTACTAGCTGAAGGACAATTCATACAGAATAAACAGTCTTCTTCAACCTTTTTCCTATTAAAGGTGCACTATGCTGAAATCGCTCTGCAATTACCTGGTTGCTAAAATTCTAATAGTTCACCTAATTTCAGTTTATGTGACAAAACAAGCAATGTAGAGAATCATTGTACGATCAAAACCACTGTGAAATATATTTGAATTAATCCAAAAATATTGTATTTTCTTCAGCTTTTTGAAGCTGGTGTACAAAACCAAAAGTAAAAGATGCAAAAATGAAACTTGGGAACGGGAAGCATAGAAATAGTGCACATAGAACAGACCTACCGCTTCTTAGACTTGCTTTCAATGAGAATAACAAATCTATAACTCGGGTCGCCCAAAAAGTTATATATTGCAGCGTTAAACAGTGTAAGCTATTTAATTTGCCGGGTAGGCTATTTTGGCCACTAACATTACATTGTTTCATCCTTGCGCACAGGTGAAAGCAATCATGCCTTTCGGTAACACCCACAACAAGCTGAAGATGAACTACTCCGCAGAGCAGGAGTACCCCGACCTTAGCCAGCATAACAACCACATGGCTAAGGTGCTCACTCCAGAGATGTACGCCAACCTGCGGGACAAGGAAACTCCAAGTGGATTTACAGTGGATGATGTCATTCAAACTGGGATTGATAACCCGGGTAAATAGCCATTGCTTTGTCGACTTTAGTCTCAAGACGTCTGTGTTGTGCAGTTTCGATGTGAAGTGTGTAGAAAATGGGAGGGCAGAGGGCTTTATTTATAGCCCAGCCACTCATCCGGTGCTTGGATGTTGCAATGTGAATCACGTACCTTGTGAAAAACCTCCTCTGTTTAAATGGTGCAAATGGTGATCTTGTTGCCAAGGCCCTGTGCTATGGCCACTAATGAAATGTTCCGTAAAAAACAAGGAATGCATACTTTTTTTGCCCTGTCTAGCATTAAAGGGGCAATCAGCATTTGAAACAATAACAAAGCGTCTTCCCTGTTTCGGGAAATAAAAAAAATAAAAAAAGTTTTAACCATGTCTTGAGGATGTATAGTGTATGTTTACATAAAACAAGCTTATATTTTGGGTTCTGATGGGGTACGACGAATCAAATGGGTACAAAAAATTGATGTAGCAACTGCAGATTGCCCTTTTAAGCATAGAACCTAATGGAGGTATACATGCATTAGGACTGATGTGGGAACCATGGCAATAGGCCTATTTATTGTTCTAATTTATTACAGCAGCATCACCAATGACCTTTGCTGAGCAAGGTCAAATCCATTATTTGTCTACATAGAACCATTGCTGAGCAAGTGACATTACAGACAAGGTTGAGGCCTTGCATTTTATTCCCCTCGATTTCAAGGTTGTAGAGTCATGTCTCTTTAAACCCTGAATTACGGTGGCTTTGAATTATCATGTAGTCCAGGGACCAATTACATTCAGCCTGATCCTATTTTTTACGAATGGACAGGGGGGCTGGAAAATAATTATAAATAAATAGCTCAGGTGGTAGAGCATGGCGCTTGCAACGCCAGGGTTGTGGGTTTGTTTCCCATGGGGGGCCAGTATGAAAAATGCATGCACTCACTAACTGTAAGTTGCTCTGGATAAGAGCATCTGCTAAATGACTAAAATGTAAAAAATTTACACTGCAGATTAACCGCAAGAAGCCCAAACTAATAGTATTTAGACAAAAACATAATTTCAGACCTTGATTACATTGGGATACGATCACATATGTCTCTTTTTATGTGTGGTAATACTTGGGAACAGATTTCCTGGTAACACTTTACATTAAGTTCTCTTAATAAGCCATTTATAAACAGTTTGTAAAGAGTTTACTTACCATTTAATCATTGCTCCTACATTTGTAACTGTCAATAAGCAGTCTCTAAATAGTAATTTATGCATTTATAAACACTATTTTAATTAAACTGCCTTTTTCGTCAGCATGCTAGGCTAGCTGATGCTAAAGCAGCCCATTGGATTCCATGAAAATGGGAAGCCTAGTGTTGGGTTGCTTTAGCATTAGCTAGACTAGCATGCTGACGAAAAAGGCAGCTTAAAATAGTGTTTATAAATGCGTAAATTACTATTTAGAGATTGCTTAATACATTTTTACATTTTAGTCATTTAGCAGGCACTCTTATCCAGAGCGACTTACAGTTAGTGAGTGCATACATTTTCACACTGGCCCCCCTGTGGGAAACGAACCCTCAACCCTGGCGTTGCAAGTGCCATGCTCTACCAACTGAGCTACAGGGGACTATTGACATTGCTTATTGACCAAAAAAACTTGGTGGGCCAATTTGGTGAACCCTGATGTAGGCCTTGCATTTGATAAGCTCTATTGCAGTCCCCTACTACAGCATCCAGTGTAACTAAGCATTAAACAGCTGAAGATGAGTGCCGGTATGCAAACCTTAGTCACCACAACCTTACGGTCTTCTTAACCCTTGACATGTACAACATTATGAATATCAACACAAAATGTGTAATAATGCCCAATGGCTTCACCGTAGATTGTGTTATTCCAACAGGCGTTTGCCTATGGAGGGTGGCTAAAGATATTATTGGATATAAGACCCATGCGACTGCAGGCACAACTGACCACCATTTTATATAAAATTCCAAAACCGATTACTGTCAAAACCAATGCAACTGCATTTTGTCAGTGAAATCGTCACTTGGATCGATGCAACCGCCATTTTGTGTCCAAAGGCCCAGTTTCACCCTTTTTCTATTCTATTTCAGGCCATCCCTTCATCATGACAGTGGGCTGTGTGGCTGGAGACGAGGAGACGTACGAGGTGTTCAAGGAGCTGCTGGACCCCGTCATCGAAGACCGCCACGGTGGATACAAGCCCTCAGACAAACACAAGACCGACCTGAACCCAGACAACCTTGTGGTAAGGACACACACACACCAAATCTCCACACACACACCACGCTGAATCATCAAACACACACGGTGAATCCCAAAACACCCCCTCTCCCCTACCAACTTGCTCGAAGGGCCCTCCGTAGTCACGTGTTGCTGACGAAACTAAGAGGGTGACTTCCAGAGAGTGGCGAGGGGATCAATAGACCCATCAACTTCGGGACACACTCGTGACTTGAATGATGCAATTCATTGTTCTACTTTTCAATAATAAACATGCATGAAATTAAAAATCTACAAATCCCTCCTGTCATTTTACAAGATATAAACATCAGTAACAGTTAAACATGTAATTTGGGAGGTATTTCATTTGTTACATGTGTGAAGTCTCAAAATCAGACAAACAAAGCCTGCAGCCTTGCTGGCTCGGTCGAAGTGGCTATCTGACGGTCTAATTAGCCCCTACACCCTCTATAATTTTCCGTCCCTCAGCTTTTGCCGGAGGCTCGCGTGAATGCGCAAATGGAGGGCAGAGGGGAAGGGGGTGAGTTGGGATTCAACCTCTGTCTCAATCTCCACACACCCTGAATCACCACATAGGCCCCTACAAACTCCCAAGGGAGGCCTTGATGAGTCAATGTCGTAAACGGTGTGGTCAGCACTATTCACGAAGTTCAGGAAACCAATATGAAATGGAATTCAGTCAAAATCCATATTGGTCAAACTGGCCATACGGCCCATTGTTTTCAAACCTCCTTGTACCCCAATCCTGGTTTATACAGTCAAAACCAAATGTGTATTCCTGTTAGCTTTCATGCTAATTGCTAACACGGCTCTTGCCATTATTTTGTTAGGGTGGGGATGACCTGGACCCCAACTATGTCCTGAGCTCCAGGGTGAGAACTGGCAGGAGCGTCCGCGGCTTCTGCCTCCCCCCACACTGCAGCCGTGGGGAGCGACGTGCCATTGAGAACATGGCCATCGAAAGTGCGTAACAAGACCCTCTCCTCCAATTCCATGGCCTTATTTGTGTGCCGATGCTGCCCCCTGGCAGCACCAAGTGTAACTGTAGCTTAATCCTCCTATTGAAATGATACCGCACTGTAATTGGCTTGCTGCTTTTGACTGGCATCGGTTAAGACTTACTTATTTTGTATGTTTTATATAATGGAATCTTTGACAAGAATTGGCACAAATATGACCGCTTGATTTGTCTAATTCTTACAAATATGCAGTTTGCTTTACAGTTGGTGAAAAAGGATGAGCACTTTCATGTAGGCCAACTAGTTTTACTGATATTGGCATGTTTTTTTTTTCAGGTCTAGCCTCACTGGATGGGGACCTCAATGGCCAGTATTACGCCCTGAAGAACATGACAGACGATGAGCAGCAACAGCTGATCGATGACCACTTCCTGTTCGACAAACCTGTGTCCCCCCTGCTGCTGGCGTCCGGGATGGGCCGCGACTGGCCTGACGGCAGGGGCATCTGGTGAGTTCCCCCGCTCTAGCCTTAGGGGCACCACAGGAGTTTTCTCCATGTAATCTTCCCCAGTCCAAAATGACTTCCTTTTCCTTTCATGATGGCAGATAAATTGGAGGGTAGTTAGTTGACCGCTTCAATGGTCTTAATTTCACAGTAGGCCCCATTAGAAGTTGTATTGAAAAGGCCCCTTTTGGACCATTTTAAATCCACATTCCATACTCTAAAAAGACTGAGTAATTTGCCCAAATAGTGATACACAGTTGATATGTGCTCTGATGTCGTGGTGAATTAAAGGAGGCTCTGATGTAAAGTTTCCCCTAAGTACAGGTCTAGGATCAGCTCCGCTCCTCCATCCTAACCTTAACCATTAGTGGGGTAAAATAAAAAAACTGACCCACGATCGGCGTCTATGGACAACTTCACCTGTGTACCAACTGGAGGGTGCCTTTTAGTGAGAATAAACCTGATCGTTATGTAAAATGGTGTCTCCTTCCAACCGACGGTGAACCAATATGTTGTTTTTGTTGACAGGCACAACGACGGCAAGACCTTCCTGGTCTGGGTGAACGAGGAAGACCATCTACGAGTCATCTCTATGCAGAAGGGAGGCAACATGAAGGAGGTGTTCCACCGCTTCTGCACAGGCCTCACAAAGGTGTGTGTGGTGTGCGCTCAGGATTCAAGGATGTCAAAGTCCAGTCCAGTCAGAAAGGCACACAATTATATAACATTGAACGACACACCTAACATTCAAATAAATGTTCAAAGCACACCACCGCTTTGGGGTTAATTCCATTTGGGAGACTACTTAAAATGTAGTGCAAGATTAAAACTGTCCCAAGAAAGGATGTAACCTTTAAACTCAAACTAGAAAGTCCCCTACACTGCAGTTGCTTTCTCAACTCAATGGTGCCACATAAGTCATAACCTTCGCCCCCTGACCCCTACAGATCGAGAGCCTGTTCAAGGACAAGGGTCATGAGTTCATGTGGAACGAGCACCTGGGCTACGTGCTCACTTGCCCCTCCAACCTGGGCACAGGGCTGCGCGCCGGCGTGCACGTCAAGCTGCCCAACGTCAGCAAGCACGAGAAGTTCGGTGAGGTCCTCAAGAGGTTGAGGCTGCAGAAGCGCGGCACAGGTACGTACATTTTCAACACCCCCCCTCAACTCGGTTAGGAAATGTGGAGGGGAAATGCCGTCTAGCAGTTGTTATTGGATTTAAGCGAGCATCCAACGGATCAGGAGTATTGTCTAGTCTCACTAGGTTTTATTTATGAAGCAATGTTTGTTACTGTGGGTGGGTAAAACATTGTGCGTTCAAGATGTCAATGTTGAATTGCATCTGAATCCGTGTACTTAAATTGACAGCGTTATGCTAATCCAACATGCCCCTACACCTTTGACCGAAAGCTGTAACTATGGGTACAATTCTCATAAATGTATAGCACTTTCCACTAGGTCCCAACTCTCCACTGTATAGGATAGGGTGGCCAACGCTCCTGGGGAGCTACCCTCCTGCAGGATTTCCTTCCAGCCCTAGTCCTGTTTCGGTTAAGCAGCTGCTCCTCAGGCCCCCGAATATAGGAGCTGAAAGGTGTTATAGTAGGTCTGCCTGGAACTAAAACCTGCATGCCCAGTGCTTCTCCAGGAGCAGGGTTGGCCTGTCACTGCTTGTCTTATCCACCACCATCAGATTGTCTTTGGTACTGAACATGTACCTTCTGGGTCTTCCCCCTCAGGCGGCGTGGACACGGCAGCAGTAGGCGGCGTCTTCGACATCTCCAACGCCGACCGTCTGGGCTTCTCCGAGGTGGAGCTGGTGCAGATGGTTGTCGACGGCGTCAAGACCCTCGTCGAGATGGAGAAGCGCCTGGAGGGAGGCCAATCCTTCGACGACCTGATGCCCGACCAGAAGTGAACACGCTCACTCTGAAACCTTCTGACCTCTTCTCTCATGTCTCCCCCTCTCCCCCCCCCCCTCCTCACCAATATCTCCCCTTGTCTCAAAAAACAATAATCTTAACTACATCAAGGAAATACACTCCGCCCGACGCATTTAGTGGCACTAAAAAGTTAGATGAGTCTTCCATCTGTGTGATGAAGGATTTTGTATCTGCTGTCTTGTTGCAAAATATTGGATGGATCTTAACTTGAAATAAAAGTATCTTTGCCCAATGGAATATTCTTGTTGTATGTTTGTCATAACTTATTTTGAGCAAGAGATTTGTTTGGAGATGCTTTCTTCAAGAAATAATTTCAAATACTCTCTCTGCTTGATTGAGCGTGCCTGTCTCAATTGACCAATAGAATAGTAATGAAACTGTAAATCCTGCACAATGGCACTCCAGGCAGGCTAGAGCAAACGTTCAAAATACTTGAACCCAGGTCTTGATTCAATATGCTTATGCAGTAGAGCACAATGGTATGAATCCTTTTACAGGATTAGTTACTTTTCTCATTCTTAAAAGGGGCAATATGTGATCGCTACATAAATATTTGAATATACCAATTGATTCTTGAATAGAAGTACTAATGCCTCATGAGCTTAGTTCCACTGTCATACCCCATCAGAACCCAAAATATAAACTTTTAAGCAATTGTAAACAAACACTGTATAGCCTCAAAACATGGTTAAAACTATAATGTTGATGTCATGAATGGTCAGTCCTTGCATCCATAGCTCTGTCTATAAACTTCAGTGGTTACAGTTCTTCAGCCCCATCCCTCAGCTTTTTACCAAAACAGCGGTAGGGTCATTGCTTTATCATTTGAACCGCAGATTGTCCCTTTAAGGCTCATTATTAATCCCAGACGCCAGCAGTCTTGTCCTCGATTAATTTCTTTAATAAGATTTCAAGGCGATATCCATCTAGCTACATCACATACATTGTGGTCCTCTGTAGCTCAGCTGGTAGAGCACGGCGCTTGTAACGCCAAGGTAGTGGGTTCGATCCCCGGGACCACCCATACACAAAAATGTATGCACGCACGACTGTAAGTCGCTTTGGATAAAAGCGTCTGCTAAATGGCATATTATTATTATTATTATTATCACTCTGGTATCCACTGAGATTAGATGCACATTAACCTCATGGTCTGTACACTGCCAGTGCAAAGTCATCAAAGAGAATCTGTATTCATCTTTATTTTAATATTCTTATTTATAGGCTATCATAGCCTAACTGTTTCATATCAACTAATCGCCTTCAGACAGTCTGGACCACGATTATTATAAGGCCTAGATCAGGATTTCCCAAACTCGGTCCTCGGGACCCCAAGGGGTGCATATTTTGTTTTTTGCCATAGCACTACACAGCTGATTCAAATAATCTTAAAGCTTCGATAATTTGAATCAGCTGTGTAGTGTTAGGGCAAAAAAACAAAATGTGCACCCCTTGGGGTCCCGAGGACCGAGTTTGGAGCTGTCAAATCGGTGAGCAGCTGCTCTTTGTCGTCAGGAAGCCACACCCATCCCACTTGTGTTATAAGTTCAGAACGAGAAAGTGTAGGCTTTATAGAAATAATGACGCTCAAATTGAAAATGATTTAATTTAATTATGATTTCTAATCGAGGAGTAGATTAGGCTATATCTCCCATTCCAGTGTTGGAACTTGTAAACAAGGCTGCATGGGATTTCTCTTAATGCGACTCCATGCAGCTAAAGCGGATCTGATTGAATAGAGCTCAGTGCCAGCTCTTCAGGACCAGTTGGAGACCCCTGTCATACAGTGACATCTAGTGGTCCCATATATGGGAGCCTGCCTGTATGGGGAAGTCATTCAATTGAATTCAACGGAACCCATGATAACACTTTGCCTTCCCACTCAGACCAAAATTACTAGCTGTAGCCATAGTATTAAGACACCTGTCAAGACATCCGTTTAGTACAAACTGGTTCATTAACATAACAGGTTGGCGTGGTAGTGTGAGCCAAGGCTGTGAGCACATTTCACTCAATGATGACCTAGGATGTCCCAAATGGAACCCTATTTTTGATTCCCTATGGGCCCTGTTCAAAAGTAGTGCACTATAAAGGGGATAGGGTACCATTTGGGACACATTCCCAGAGTACTCCACTAGAGCCATGCTAAAACACAGACAACTATGGGTTTTGCCACTAATTGGTCTTTTGACCAATCAGATCAGATCTTTTGCCAATAATTGGGCAAAATATCAGAATTAGGCTGCCTGTGTAACACACAGTCAGATAAGGAAAGAGACCTACCATCAGTCAGACAGGGCCAGAGACCTAGCATCAGTTATATAGGGCCAGAGACCTAGCATCAGTCAGACAGGGCCAGAGACCTACCATCAGTCAGACAGGGCCAGAGACCTAGCATCAGTCATACAGGGCCAGAGACCTAGCATCAGTCATATAGGGCCAGAGACCTAGCATCAGTCATATAGGGCCAGAGACCTACCATCAGTCATATAGGGCCAGAGACCTAGCATCAGTCATATAGGGCCAGAGACCTAGCATCAGTCAGACAGGGCCAGAGACCTACCATCAGTCAGACAGGGCCAGAGACCTAGCATCAGTCATATAGGGCCAGAGACCTACCATCAGTTATATAGGGCCAGAGACCTACCATCAGTCAGACAGGGCCAGAGACCTACCATCAGTTATATAGGGCCAGAGACCTACCATCAGTTATATAGGGCCAGAGACCTAGCATCAGTCATATAGGGCCAGAGACCTACCATCAGTCATATAGGGCCAGAGACCTAGCATCAGTCAGACAGGGCCAGAGACCTACCATCAGTCATACAGGGCCAGAGACCTAGCATCAGTCATATAGGGCCAGAGACCTACCATCAGTCATATAGGGCCAGAGACCTACCATCAGTTATATAGGGCCAGAGACCTAGCATCAGTCATATAGGGCCAGAGACCTAGCATCAGTCATATAGGGCCAGAGACCTAGCATCAGTCAGACAGGGCCAGAGACCTACCATCAGTCATATAGGGCCAGAGACCTACCATCAGTCAGACAGGGCCAGAGACCTACCATCAGTCAGACAGGGCCAGAGACCTACCATCAGTCAGACAGGGCCAGAGACCTACCATCAGTCAGACAGGGCCAGAGACCTACCATCAGTCATATAGGGCCAGAGACCTAGCATACAGGGTTATGGAGCTGCCCTTGAATACTGATCTAATCAAATAATTAGAGTGACGTCTACTGAACAAAAAACATAAAACGCAACATGTAAAGTCTTGGTCCCATATTTCATGAATGGAAATAAAAGATCCCTGAAATTTTCCATACGCACAAAAAGCTTATTTATCTCAAATTTAGTGCACAAATGTGATTACATACCTGTTATTGAGCATTTCTCCTTTGCCATGATAAACCATCCACCTGACAGGTGTGGCATATCAAGAAGCTGATTTAACAGCATAATCCTTACATAGGTGCACCTTGTGCTGGGGACAATAAAGGCCACTCTAAAATGTGCAGTTTTGTCACACAACACAATGCCACAGATATCTCAAATTCTGAGGGAGCGTGCAATTGGCATGCTGACTGCAGGAATGTCCACCAGAGCTGTTGCCAGATAATTAAATGTTCATTTCTCTACCATATGCTGCCTCCAACGTCGTTTTAGAGAATTTGGCAGTATGCCCAACCGGCCTCACAACCGCAGACCACGTGTAACCATGCCAGCCCAGGGACCTCCACATCCGGCTTCTTCACCTGCGAGATCGTCTGAGACCAGTCACCCGGACAGCTGATGAAACTGAGGAGTATTTATGTCTGTAATAAAGCCCTTTTTGGGGGAAAAACTTATTCTGATTGGCTGAGCCTGGCTCCCCAGTGAGTGAGCCTGGCTCTCAAGTGGGTGGGCCGATGCCCTCCCAAGCCCACCCATGGCTACACCCCTGCCCAGTCATGTGAAATCCATAGATTAGGGCTTAATGAATGTATGTCAATTGACTGATTTCCTTATATGAACTGTAACTCAGTAAAATCGTTTAAATTGTTGCATGTTGCGTTTTTGTATATATCTATACAGTGCAGTAGATTGAGACATGATTATCCAGATCATTGAAAGCTGAGAGCAGTAGGCATTCTATTTCGAGTCTCATATAGCTTGAATGCCTTTTCCGTGTCAGTGATGTCTAGTATTGTAACAATGAAGGTACTTTCTGCAATAGAGACATATATGGATATACTGTATACAGTTGAAGTCGGAAGTTTACATACACCTTAGCCAAATACATTTAAACTCAGTTTTTCACAATTCCTGACATTTAATCCTAGTAAAAATTCACTCTCTTAGGTCAGTTAGGATCACCACTTTATTTTAAGAATGTGAAATGTCAGAATAATTGTAGAGAGAATGATTTATTTCAGCTTTTATTTCTTTCATCACATTCCCAGTGGGTCAGAAGTTTACATACACTCAATTAGTATTTGGTAGCATTGCCTTTAAATTGTTTAACTTGGGTCAAACGTTTCGGGTAGCCTTCCACAAGCTTCCCAAAATAAGTTGGGTGAATTTTGGCCCATTCCTCCTGGCAGAGCTGCTGTAACTGAGTCAGGTTTGTAGGCCTCCTTGCTCACACACGCTTTTTCAGTTCTGCCCACACATTTTCTATAGGATTGAGGTCAGGGCTTTGTGATGGCCACTCCAATACCTTGACTATGTTGTCCTTAAGCCATTTTGCCACAACTTTGGAAGTATGCTTGGGGTCACTGTCCATTTGGAAGACCCATTTGCGACCAAGCTTTAACTTCCTGACTGATGTCTTGAGATGTTGCTTCAATATATCCACATAATTTTCCTTCCTCATGATGCCATCTATTTTGTGAAGTGCACCAGTCCCTCCTGCAGCAAAGCACCCCCACAGCATGATGCTGCCACCCTCGTGCTTCACGGTTGGGATGGTGTTCTTCTGCTCGCAAGCGTTCCCCTTTTTCCTCCAAACATAACGATGGTCATTATGGCCAAACAGTTCTATTTTCCTTTCATCAGACCAGAGGACATTTCTCCAAAAAGTACGATCTTTGTCCACATGTGCAGTTGCAAACCGTAGTCTGGCTTTTTTATGGCGGTTTTGGAGCAGTGGCTTCTTTCTTGCTGAGTGGCCTTTCAGGTTATGTCGATATAAGACTTGTTTTACTGTGGATATATATACTTTTGTACCTGTTTCCTCCAGCATCTTCACAAGGTCCTTTGCTGTTGTTCTGGGATTGATTTGCACTTTTCGCACCAAAGTACGTTCATCTCTAGGAGACAGAATGTGTCTCCTTCCTGAGTGGTATGACGGCTGTGTGGTCCCATGGTGTTTATACTTGCGTACTATTGTTTGTACAGATGAACGTGGTACCTTCAGGCGTTTGGAAATTGCTCCCAAGGATGAACCATACTTGTGGAGGTCTACAATGTTTTTTCTGAGGTCTTGGCTGATTTCTTTTGATTTTCCCATGATGTCAAGCAAAGAGGCACTGAGTTTGAAGGTAGGCCTTGAAATACATCCACAGGTACACCTCCAATTGACTCAAATTATGTAAATTAGCCTATCAGAAGCTTCTAAAGCCATGACATCATTTTCTGGAATTTTACAAGCTGTTTAAAGGCACAGTCAACTTAGTGTATGTAAACTTCTGACCCACTGGAATTGTGATACAGTGAATTATAAGTGAAATAATCTGTCTGTAAACAATTGTTGGAAAAATTACTTGTGTCATGCACAAAGTAGATGTCCTAACCGACTTGCCAAAACTATAGTTTGTTAACAAGAAATGTGTGGAGTGGTTGAAAAACGAGTTTTAATGACTCCAACCTAAGTTTATGTAAACTTCTGACTTCAATTGTATATACACATGTTAGTTTTATTGTCATAACATCTATTTTGCAAGAGAGAATATGGTCACTTCAGACGGTTTTATTTAGAAAGTGACTTGTAAAGTCAACACGCATTCACGTTAGGTGTCCCATGCGGGAACCGAACCCACAACCCTTGAAGTTGAAATAAACTCAGGCAGATACAGAGGCTGGTCATTTTTAAGGAGATTTAATGGAGACACTGGTTAACCTTACCCAGTGACGAATGAGTTAACATTAATTCCACAGCTCCCGTGTCACAGCTCGGACAAAAACAAAACAGAAAAGAGGAAGTATTTCAACATATAGCTGTTGCCAAACTGAGGTACATTATTTACATTCCAGAAAAATAAAAATAGTGCCAAACGTTTATATGAGGATGGGAGTGAATACTGGAGGCCTGAAAACAGCCATGGTTGAACTTTGAACTTTTGTGTCCCAGGAATGGCCGACCGCATCTGACTTGGCCCGTGGGCCCGGGTGGGCGGGACCAGATAGCGGGGGCCATTTCAGTAACATCCGAGAAGAGAACCGTTAAAAAATCATTAACAACTTCAAAGGAAAAATCACTAAATATTCATATACGCCACGAAGGAAAATCTTCCCTATTTCTCTGTGAATACTTTTTTTGTAGCGAATTAATCAAAGTCCCATGATTCTTTGCAACATTCCCCCGTTTTGAAGCAGGGGTCTGCCGAAGTGCGTCGTCACGGCGCTGACCTCTTCCAGACCCTGCTCTCTGGGGTGGGTGACCCCATACAGCAGAGACTTGACCAGCTGAGTCCATACATTGCATTTATACTGTAACCACATGGAGGAACACTGATGAACAACGGCTTCAAATCATAGAATGAAAGTGTGTGTGCCTGTGTGTGTGTGTGTGTGTGTGTGTGTGTGTGTGTGTGTGTGTGTGTGTGTGTGTGTATGTGTGTGCCTGTGTGTGTGTGTGTGTGTGTGTAGAGGCTGGTAAAGTAAGGGGAGAAATCAAAATCAGTTTGACAATGATAACGATAATACAGTCACTTGTTGTGCAATTAGCAACTAGTCATATCTGGCAGCTATATTCTCCTAGCAAGAGGAATTCTGGGTACTTTGTAACAGGGGGAGGGGGTCAGTTTTTGTTTTCGTCCTCCACTTCTCTCCCTCCCTTGTATGAGTTTAAACTCCCATTTGGGAGGCATTTTCCAGAGCCACAAAGGCGATAATGTAATAGTGCATTCAGCAATAAAACAAGACCCAAACAAAATGTCAGACCAACGTTCCCGACAGCTCAAGACCACCTGTTACATCATCAATATAATAATAATAATAATAATAATGATCCAAAGACACAGGAAATTATTGCCTAAAGCTATACATCGTTTTCAATACATACTTTGTAAGTGTCTTGGAGGAAATCCGTTGTGGATCTGCTACTTACGTTTTTTTTATAACGACTGTACAGCTCATTCAGATTTGACGTGACTCAAGTCCATTTCAAAACGCTTTCTTTCCCCGCGTTACGTTGCTTTAGTCAACTTCGAACCGCAATATTTTACCTGCGTGGTCAACACTTTTCCCCCCCTCATATCTCTAGGAGGACCTACAACTTCAGTTCGTTGGCAATTTTGGACGCTATGTTCTTGAAGGCGATGGACGTGCCCGAGATCCGCTTGAAGCGCACGCCGTTGAGCGAGAGGCGCGGCAGCTTGCACACCTCCATCTCCCACTGGACCAGGCTCTCGGCGTGGCCGTCGCCGTGCACGCACAGCAGCAGGAACCGCTCGCGCTGCTCATAGTCGCAGTTGTTGGCGTCCAGCACCTTGCGGATCTCGCGCATCATGTCGTGGGGCTCCATGGACGATGTGGTCTTCATGCTCCAGGTGAAGCGGAGGGAGCGCGGCTTGGTGTCCTTGGGGTTTTGGCCGTGAGGGGGCTGAGGATTCTGCTGGAGCTGCTGCTGGTCCTCCTTCTGATCACCTGACATGTTGCGACTACCGGGAGGTGGGGGGGGAGAGAAGAGAAGATGAGAGTTAGTTAGAGATGTGGTAATGGGAGATGGAGGGGGAGTGTGGGTGGGGAATGGAGGGTGAGTGTGAGATGGAGGGTGAGTGTGAGATGGAGGGTGAGTGTGAGATGGAGGGTGAGTGTGGGTTGGTGGGTGGGGGGTGAGGGTGAGTGTGGAATAGAGGGTGAGTGGGGGATGGAGGGTAAGTGTGGGTGGGGATGGAGGGTGAGTGTAGGGTGGGGGATTGAGGGTGAGTGTAGGGTGGGGGGGATGGAGGGGGAGTGGGGGATGGAGGGGGGAGTGTGGGTGGGTAGGTGTGTGTGGGGGATGGAGGGTGAGTGGAAGGTGGGGGATGGAGGGTGGGATTGGGTGGGGTATGGAGGGTGAGTGTGGGTGGGTGGGGGGTGGAGGGTGAGTGGAAGGTGGGGGATGGAGGGTGGGATTGGGTGGGGTATGGAGGGTGAGTGAGGATAGAGGGTGAGTGTGAATGGGGGATGGAGGGTGAGTGTGGTGGGGGATGAAGGGTGAGTGTGAGATGAAGGGTGGGTGGGTATGGAGGGTGAGTGTGAGTGGGGGATGGAGGGTGAGTGTGAGATGGAGGGTGAGTGTGAGATGGAGTGTGAGTGGGGGATGGAAGGTGAGTGTTTGTGGGATGGAGGGTGAGAAGTGGGTGGGTGGGGGAGGGTGAGTGTGGATGGGGTGGGGGATGGAGGGTGAGTGGAGGATGGAGGGTGAGTGTGGATGGGGGATGGAGGGTGAGTGGGGGATGGAGAGTAAGTGTGAGTAGTTAGAGGAGTGAGTCACTGTCATTGCATCTACTTCAGTGAGTTTGACATGAACGCATCAGTGTGACTGAATATGTAACATGACCAAATGTGTGTACTGGGTCACCCTGTGTACTGGGTCTCCCTGTGTACTGGGTCACCCTGTGTACTGGGTCACCCTGTGTACTGGGTCTCCCTGTGTACTGGGTCACCCTGTGTACTGGGTCTCCCTGTGTACTGGGTCACCCTGTGTACTGGGTCACCCTGTGTACTGGGTCTCCCTGTGTACTGGGTCACCCTGTGTACTGGGTCACCCTGTGTACTGGGTCTCCCTGTGTACTGGGTCACCCTGTGTACTGGGTCACCCTGTGTACTGGGTCACCCTGTGTACTGGGTCTCCCTGTGTACTGGGTCACCCTGTGTACTGGGTCTCCCTGTGTACTGGGTCACCCTGTGTACTGGGTCACCCTGTGTACTGGGTCTCCCTGTGTACTGGGTCACCCTGTGTACTGGGTCACCCTGTGTACTGGGTCTCCCTGTGTACTGGGTCACCCTGTTCAGACATTTCATTGCGTCTGCCCATGAAGATCTTACAGGGTACAACATCGTAGAGACAACACAAGGAGTCAGTGCTGACAGATTCTCAAGTTATTTTAACATCAGTGGTGCATTTACACCCCACTTCCATGCAGGGGCACACGTGTTCTTTCAACAGGCAGTCATGCAGCGGAAACACAAAACAATGCAATTTCACATTACATCTAGTGACAGGCACAAGACAATGCAGACTTCAGTTCTGCATGCAGGCAAGGCAGACCATAATTACATTCGCAACTACTCAAAACAATTACAACACACGGGAAAGAGCTACCAGAGCAGCACTACATGGGCAAGGTAATGCCATGGACTAAAATTACAATCTGTTGCCATTACCGAGTTTCATCACTAGATGTCAGTGAGAAAAAGGAGTCAAAAATGTAGGGAGAGTCAGAGTTGTCCTCTGCTGGACTCCTATCCACACTGCAGGTGAGAGAGTCTAATAATTGTCCTATGGAAGTACACTACCGGTCAAAAGTTTTAGAACACCTACTCATTCAAGGGTTTTTCTATATTTTTACTATTTTCTACATTGTAGTGAAGACATCAAAACTATGAAATAACACATATGGAATCGTGTAGTAACCAAAAAAGTGTTAAACAAATCAAAATATATTTCCCTTTGCCTTGATGACAGCTTTGCACACTCTTAGCATTCTCTCAACCAGCTTCACCTGGAATGCTTTTCCAACAGTCTTGAAGGAGTTCCCACATATGCTGAGCACTTGTTGGCTGCTTTTCCTTCACTCTGCCGTCCGACTCATCCCAAACCATCTCAATTTGGTTGAGGTTGGGGGATTGTGGAGGCCAGGTCATCTGATGCAGCACTCCATCACTCTCCTTCTTGGTAAAATAGCCCTGACACAGCCTGTCGTTTCTCTTTGCTTATTTGAGCTGTTCTTGCCATAATATGGACTTGGTCTTTTACCAAATAGGGCTATCTTCTGCATAGGTAGGGGGGGCTACCTTGTCACAATACAACTGATTGGCTCAAACGCATTAAGAAGGAAAGCAATTCCACAAATTAACTTTTAACAAGGCACACCTGTTAATTGAAATGCATTCCAGGTGACTACCTCATCAAGCTAGTTGAGAGAATGCCAAGAGTGTGCAAATCTGTCATCAAGGCAAAGGGTGGCTATTTGAAGAATCTCAAATATAAAATATATTTTGATTTGTTTAACACTTTTTGGGTTACCACATGATTCCATATGAGATGGAGGTGGAAGAAAACACACTGATTACTTAAGTATCCCATCTCACCTAGAGCCCTCCAACCTCCCGTTTCTCTCAAACTCTGCCGGGCCTCTTAGATACGGGGGGCGGCATGATAGAACAGAGAGAAGAAGAGAAGAATGGGAGAGAGAGAGAACAATCAGATCTTACATTTCAGTTAAAAAGGGAGCGGATCAAAAGTACTGATACAGAAGGTGGGGGAAAAGCTTTTTAATTTGAGATATTAAGAAAGGAGAGCGAGAGAGAGGAAAACAGACGGGAAAAGACCCCGTATTGACAGGAAGGCAGTGTTAACCTGTATCTACACCAGGACCATTCCTATTGACAGGAAGGTTAACCTGTATCTACACCAGTACCATTCCTATTGACAGGAATGTTAACCTGTATCTACACTAGGACCATTCTTATTGACAGGAAGGTTAACCTGTATCTACACCAGGACCATTCCTATTGACAGGAATGTTAACCTGTATCTACACTAGGACCATTCTTATTGACAGGAAGGTTAACCTGTATCTACACCAGTACCATTCCTATTGACAGGAATGTTAACCTGTATCTACACTAGGACCATTCTTATTGACAGGAAGGTTAACCTGTATCTACACCAGGACCATTCCTATTGACAGGAAGGTTAACCTGTATCTACACCAGTACCATTCCTATTGACAGGAAGCTTAACCTGTATCTACACCAGGACCATTCCTATTGACAGGAAGGTTAACCTGTATCTACACCAGTACCATTCCTATTGACAGGAAGGTTAACCTGTATCTACACCAGGACCATTCCTATTGACAGGAAGGTTAACCTGTATCTACACCAGGACCATTCCTATTGACAGGAAGGTTAACCTGTATCTACACCAGTACCATTCCTATTGACAGGAAGGTTAACCTGTATCTACACCAGGACCATTCTTATTGACAGGAAGGTTAACCTGTATCTACACCAGGACCATTCCTATTGACAGGAAGGTTAACCTGTATCTACACCAGGACCATTCCTATTGACAGGAAGGTTAACCTGTATCTACACCAGGACCATTCCTATTGACAGGAAGGTTAACCTGTATCTACACCAGTACCATTCCTATTGACAGGAAGGTTAACCTGTATCTACACCAGGACCATTCCTATTGACAGGTCTGGTGGCCGGAAATGTCCCACCACCAGTAGAACTATAGGACTAACAGCAGAGAAGTTCTATAAGGTGTGATGAAACAAAGGATCCCCGTCAGATGCTGTGGGTCAGTGTTGAACTTCCTGTTGGCATGCAGCTCCAGCCAGATGCATTACCATGTACATTCTTGGTCCTTTTATAGAGGAGTTTGGTCGAGGTGTGCAGGCAGCAGTATGTGTGTTGAGATGAAAAGATGCAAGGCATATTAAAGATAAATAGAAACTACTTGAAGGCATATTCACACAATCAAGTGCAGCTCTACGTAGACCCACACACACGCCAAACCCTCTCACAAAGACACATACACACATACACATAAGAAACAAACACATCTAAGAGGATTCAGTCGGAGTCATGCGGATGGAGAGTGCTGGACCTAGTTGGCTGTGAGAGAAAAGACAAGGAGAGAGAGAGAAAGAGAGATATAGGAGGGTTTGTTTGATGCTTAGACAGAAGGAGCCCTATCTCTGTGTAAAGATGACATCACGCTGCTTTCTTAGGGAGTGCCACTTCCTCACGATTTGGCCCAACGGCACGAGCTCGTGACCTCTGCCTTTCTAGCACACGTGACCGCCCTCCTGAAGAGTCTTACCAGTCGGCGGCACGTGAAAAGCTAGCTATTTGCTAGGGGTAAGTGGGTCCACTTCAGGCTGAGGAGTACGTTTCAAACGTCCCCATGTGCTACATATGGGCTGGATGGACTGGAGTCCCCCTGAACAGTATAATATAAAAGTGAGTGGGCAAATGCAAAGCAAGTCACACGCCCAAAGAGCCTCTCGCCAGTTCTATCCTCTACCAGTTCTAGGATAGGGGCTGGGCTATCATCTACTAGTTCTAGGACTGGGGCTGGGCTATCATCTACTAGTTCTAGGACTGGGGCTGGGCTATCATCTACTAGTTCTAGGATTGGGACTGGGCTATCATCTACTAGTTCTAGGACCGGGGCTGGGCTATCATCTACTAAATCTAGGATTGGGACTGGGCTATCATCTACTAGTTCTAGGATTGGGACTGGGCTATCATCTACCAGTTCTAGGATAGGGGCTGGGCTATCATCTACTAGTTCTAGGATTGGGACTGGGCTATCATCTACCAGTTCTAGGATAGGGGCTGGGCTATCATCTACTAGTTCTAGGATTGGGACTGGGCTATCATCTACTAGTTCTAGGATTGGGACTGGGCTATCATCTACTAGTTCTAGGATAGGGGCTGGGCTATCATCTACTAGTTCTAGGATTGGGACTGGGCTATCATCGACCAGTTCTAGGATAGGGGCTGGGCTATCATCTACTAGTTATAGGATAGGGGCTGGGCTATCATCTACCAGTTATAGGATAGGGGCTGGGCTATCATCTACTAGTTCTAGGATAGGGGCTGGGCTATCATCTACCAGTTATAGGATAGGGGCTGGGCTATCATCTACAGTTCTAGGATAGGGGCTGGGCTATCATCTACAGTTCTAGGATAGGGGTTGGGCTATCATCTACTAGTTCTAGGATTGGGACTGGGCTATCATCTACTAGTTCTAGGATTGGGACTGGGCTATCATCTACTAGTTCTAGGATAGGGGCTGGGCTATCATCTACAGTTCTAGGATAGGGGCTGGGCTATCATCTACAGTTCTAGGATAGGGGCTGGGCTATCATCTACTAGTTCTAGGACTGGGACTGGGCTATCATCTACCAGTTCTAGGATAGGGGCTGGGCTATCATCTACCAGTTATAGGATAGGGGCTGGGCTATCATCTACTAGTTCTAGGATAGGGGCTGGGCTATCATCTACCAGTTCTAGGATAGGGGCTGGGCTATCATCTACTAGTTCTAGGATAGGGGCTGGGCTATCATCTACCAGTTCTAGGATAGGGGCTGGGCTATCATCTACTAGTTATAGGATAGGGGCTGGGCTATCATCTACCAGTTCTAGGATAGGGGCTGGGCTATCATCTAGCAAGTCAAGGAGAAATCAAGGAACAAGTTCCTTAGCCAGGTGGATAAGGGCTGGGCCACTAGCTAGCAAATCAAGGAGAAATTGAAGGACAAGTTCCATAGCTGGGCAATGATAGCTTTCAGGGACACCAATGCGAGGAGAGAGAGGATGATGGGGAGGAATTCTCTACAGCCAGGGGGATTCGGTACCTGAACTCCGTCCTGCAACGAACCACCTCTCAATCATCATCTCGAACGGCAGCCACATTTAGAGCCCAGTAGGGTACCCTAAATTACACAACCAAGAAGTTTGTTACCTTGTCCAAGGATAAAAGTGAAGAAGAGCTCTCTGAAATTAAAGATACAGTGGGTCCCTTGTGTCCGAGATGAAAGAAGGGTAAAAAAGGCTAGCCCATAAAACGCTTCTACTAAAGAGTGCTGTTTTCAGTATAAATAATGTACTACACCTTTATTGCAAATGACAAAATACCTTTTTTTTTTGTAAAAATGTATTTCCATTGGGCTTAGACTGACCCTTGGGGTACCCCTAAAGTCATTGATCCATAAAGTGTGGTAAAATCTTCATACGAATAATAAAAGCCTTGTCACCAAAAGTGAGGGTTCCTGACTGAATACCATCATGCTAGCTGCTGCAAAACTAGCAAATGGCTACCACCAACCTTTTACCAACTTGTATACATTTTATGTACAGTCGTAAAGGCATTGTATGGTACAGTAGTTGTGCAGACATATGCACATGTAAAACCAACACAAGACTTACCGTCAACAATAAAAATAAACATTTGTCAAGCTTTTCCATTAGTGATTGTGCAAGGACCAGCTCAGTAGAGAGCCATGCATGGGTGATTAGTAGAGTCTGTTGTCTAGTTCAACTCAAAGAAGAAAGCATAAAGGTCTTAGACATGCTCAATTGTACTGTGATTAGGGCTCATGGAGCCAAGAGGTCAGTCAGGTTCAAGCATTTTAAATCAGGCTCTTTGTCCACACAGGGTTAAAAAGTTAATTACACAGTTGACCAATTAGTTAAGTGTTTCTGATTAATTGCACACCGAGCCAATTGGTGGGGTCGTCCTACCTTTTGGTAAACCAGAATGATTTGTTTCTATAAAAAAAAGAAAAAAATGTAACAAGTCAAAAGTTGTACTAAGAATTCTTTATATTTTTTAAGAATCAAATTAGAAAATTGTTTCAATACTTTGGGCAGCATAATAAGGATCAGTAGATGGTTCAACGAATGGTTTCAACGACATCTCTCGTCTGAGCCTGGCTGCTAGCATCTGTTACTGGCAGATTACAGACAGCTTGGACAATGGGTAATAGCGGCTTCCCTAGGATAGAGTATTATTATAGAGCTAAGGTGTTCAAATCTGCTCCAAGAAAAACCTGAACAGCAGCTATGAAAGGATAAAGTTGTGAAAAAAAAGCATTCAATGAATGTATTAAAGAATAATTGAATGTTATGTTACTTTTCAGATTAAAGTTGAGGTTCTTTATTAGTCTAATGAATAAAAGTCCCCAAAAGTAATGAAGCCATTTTGCATATGACAGAGCGTTGTGACATAATCAAAATATAATTCTGGCTAAAATGTAGAACAACCTGGAGCTAAGATTGATTCTGAGAGAGGAGACTATTCTTACTTATCAAAAGAATTTCAGTCTATGACTATCTGTCGGACAGAATGATATTCCCCCAAAAACTGAGATGCTGCCTTTATTCATTCTAATTCTGGTACAAATGAAAAGCAGCATTGTTAGGTTTTGTCTGGGGGGGGGATGTATATACAATGTGTAGGAGGACTACAAAGAGAAGTGAGAGATATTAAACATATTGACATTAATGGGTTAAAGCAGAGCAGGTCCATTTAGTGACACTAAATCCAAGGGTAGACCTTTGAGGGAATGGCGGGACTGCACTGAACTGAGACTGTATGGTACTGGAAAGGGGTTTCTGAGGTGACAGAAAAACAACTTGAATTCAACTCAGCGAGTCATAAATTATGACTGGGCGATATCTACAATAATCTATCACATTTTATCAAGACTAATTATTACGATGAAGATGTGAAGGATGATATTATATCCACATAAATAGAGCTCGCCAGGTTGTAATCCAAAAAAACGGAAAGGAGTTACCTCTGGTTCATTCAGTCATTCCTATGGGGAAAGAATAGGGTTTTGGGATAAATGCCGAAAATAAGGTCTGTTACAGGCATAGGAGATCTTATACGTTTTTATTTTTACTTTTACCCCTTTTTCTCCCCAATTTCGTGATATCCAATTGGTAGTTACAGTCTTGTCCCATCGCTGCAACTCCCCTACGGACTTGGGAGAGGCAAAGGGCAAGAGCCACGCGTCCTCCGAAACATGACCCTGCCAAGCCACACTGCTTCTTGACCCGGAAGCCAGCCACACCAATGTGTTGGAGGAAACACCGTCCAACTGGCAACCAAAGTCAGCTTGTAGGCGCCCGGCCCGCCACAAGGAGTTGCTAGAGTGCGATGGGACATGGAAATCCCGGCCGGCCAAACCCTTCCCAAACCCGGACGACGCTGGGCCAATTGTGCTCCGCCTCATGGGTCTCCCGGTCACGGCCGGCTGCAACACAGCCTGGAATCGAATCCGGGGCTGTAGTAAAGCCTCAAGCACTGTGATGCAGTGCCTTAGACTGCTGAACCACTCGGGAGGCCGATCTTATACGTTTTGTTTTATGAGATAACATCAGTCAGTTAACATGACCTTTATGTATTATGAAGCCTTAAATGTGCTTTATGTGCTTTTTATGATTACATAAATGCTTCAAAATTCACAAAAAGTGATGTTAGCTGATAAAGATTATCTCATAGAACAAAACTTATAAGATCTCCTAAGCCTGTGTTTACGACAGACCAAATTTTCAGCGTTTATCCAAAAACCCTAAAAAAAAAACGAACCATGGCAGAGTTGACACCATTACTATTAGAGAATGATGAGTGAAATAGGGTATGGATACATTTCTATTAGACAGGCTAGTGAACAGACCTAACAACAGATTATTTTGAATTCCTCAAACCCCAGTGCTGAAAACTGCAAATCCGTAGTTTGTTCCGATTGTTTCGGGATAGCGTGTGAGGCTTCGGCTTACCTGCGAGTGAGCTTGGAGGTGAGCTTGGTGAAGAGGTTGGTGGTGCCGCGGCTCCGGGACTGCGAGAGGGGAGTGGCGTCATGTGAGAGTGTGGGTGAAGCCGGCGGGCCGTTGTAGGTGGCCGTGCGGCGCTCCCGCAGCTGGCCGCCGTGGAAGGTGCTGCGGCTGGCCGTGCCGCGGGGGAAACGCAGCCGGTCGGGGGGCGTGGCGCTGCTGCTGATGCTGTGGGTGGAGGCGCCACCAGGGTTTCGCTGGCCAGACGTCGTCGTCGTGCTGGGGAGGAAACGGGGGTGGAGGAAGGGGAACATAAGAGTCAAGACCACACATTTTAGCCTGGGTCACGGTCTGTTTTCTGCGCTAGCCAAAGAGATGGCTACAAAAAAAGACCAGGTTCCAGGTTATTCACATTCAAAAGAGGGGATACCATCAACCTGTCTTGCGAACGAGCACTAAAACTACCTGAACCAATACCATTTCACATCTCTTACCTGAAAGAGCAGCGGATGTCAACTCTGATGGTTTTGGGTTAGCTATTATTAACCACATCATGATGAAACACTTGTTTTTATTCTTTAGTTGACTACAGAGTTAAAGGGAACCTAAACAGAGCCTTTAAGACATTCGAGCCAATGAAATTAATGCGGCTACTCATATTTGATACATTACGGATTTTGTTTGTCAGGTGAGATTTGACTAGCACTACTTTGGACCAAAGACATTGGGGTAATTAGTGGGAAGAGAGAGGACGCAATCCTTCTCCGTGTTAAGACACAAACCTTTACCAGAGGTACCAGCCATTGGTGGAGATGCTTTGGGGGTGGAGCTAACGGAATGAGAAGAGGGCAGATACACGGGATGAGTGTTGGGGAGGGAAATGTTACGATTGGTCAGAGGGCGTTAGAGAGAAAAAGTGCGGACAGAGAGGGGGATGGAAAATGAGGTTAGAGACGAGCAGACAGACATAACGTGGCCCCTGGGAAGAGGAGGCCCCCTGGTCGAACCCCTGGGAGGTGGGGTGGGAAGCCCCTTACTTAGGCCTGAAGAAGTCGCCATCGGTAGGCGGCAGCGTTTGGCGGCAGGTGTGGCCTGAAGCCGACAGGGACGCTGCCTTCTGGTGGCGCAGACGGACCGAGGCGGAGGAGACGGTGAGGGCCTTGGCGTAGGCAGAGGGGTTAGTGGCACAGGCCGCCGACATTTCACTCATGCTGCCCCCCAGAGGACAGGAGGTGAAGTGCAGGGAAAAAGGCCACGGGGCCAGAGCAAAAAAAGGTGGGTTTTAATAAAGCATTGAGGGCATAAGTCAAACTTCATAAGATAAAGGTAGAGGACAGAACAGGAAGGTATGCTTTCTGTCCAGGCTCTCTTGAATGAATGTACTGTAGCAGCAGTGTGGTAATGGTTGTTGGACAAGCAGAAGTTGAAGGGAGCATTCTTTGCAGTGGTGACTGTTTCTGTATTGGGTTGCACTGGATGGTCAAAGGGCGTGGATTGTGGACTGCATATGAGTGTCTATCAATCTGCTGTGTCGCCCTCAGTCCTACATATCGGTTATATTTACACTATGGCCAGAAACAAAGAACTTCCTTCTGAAACTCGTCAGTCTATTCTGTTCTGAGAAATGAAGGCTATTCCATGCGAGAAATTGCCAAGAAACTGAAGATCTCGTACAACGCTGTGTACTACTCCCTTCACAGAACAGCGCAAACTGGCTCTAACCAGAATAGAAAGAGGAGTGGGAGGCCCTGGTGCACAACTGAGCAAGAGGACAAATACATTAGAGTGTCTAGTTTGAGAAACAGGCGCCTCACAGGTCCTCAACTGGCAGCTACATTAAATAGTACCCGCAAAACACCAGTCTCAACGTCAACAGTGAAGAGGTGACTCCGGGATACTGACCTTCTAGGCAGAGTTGCAAAGAAAAAGCCATATCAGACTGGCCAATAAAAAGAAAAGATTAAGATGGGCAGTCTGAGATATGGCTTTTTCTTTGCAACTCTGCCTAGAAGGTCAGTATCCCAGAGTCGCCTCTTCACTGTTGACGTTGAGACTGGTGTTTTTTGCGGGTACTATTTAATGAAGCTGCCAATTTCAGAAGAAAGTTATTTGTTTCTGGACATTTTGAGCCTGTAATCAAACCCACAATTGCTGATGCTCCAGATACTCAACTAGTCTCAAGAAGGCCAGTTTTATTGCTTCTTTAATCAGCACAACAGTTTTCAGCTGTGCTAACATAATTGCAAAAGGGTTTTCTAATGATCAATTAGCCTTTTAAAATTACAAACTTGGATTAGCAAACACAACGTGCCATTGGAAGACAGGACTGATGGTTGCTGATAATGGGCCTCTGTACGCCTATGTAGATATTCCATTACAAATCAGCCGTTTCCAGGTACAATAGCCATTTACAATATTAACAATGTATACACTGTATTTCTGATCAATTTGATGTTATTTTAATGGACAAAAAAATCGTTTTTCTTTCGAAAACAAGGACATATCTAAGTGACCCCACGGTAGTGTATAATTGAGGGGAATTGGATCAGCAGTATGAAAAATGTATGCACTCACTAAATGTAAGTCGCTCTGGATAAGAGCGTCTGCTAAAATAAAAAAAATAAAAAAGTCCTTTGTGAATGCCGTGAATGACTCATTGGCGATATGAATGACTCATTCAAAAACTCATCTTGCTGACAAATCTGAGCACTCAACTTTAATTGCCATGGTAACACAAGTAATCTTGTAAAACAAAATGAGCGTTTGTTAGTGTACTAGTTTAACTACCTCCCTGTTTAACTACATCGTATTCTGTTTGGTGCCTAATGAACACAACTCAAGAGAGAGAGATGAAAGGCTTTGACCGCTGCTGACCGACCGAGGTCAAAGAACGGTCAAAAGCCTACGTCTCAGTTTTAAACCCTCTCGGAACCATATGTATAGATTCAAACACATACTGAACACCAACATTCCAAGTAGTTTTCATCCTCAAGATTCTCTTGGCATAGTCTATTTTATTTGTTATCAGAACACTTCAACAAGTAAACTGCCTTTACTCTCTGTTCTATTGGCAAACCTGCAATCACTGGAGAGTAAACTGGACAAGCTTCATTCGAGACTATCCTATCAACGTGACCTGAAGAACTGTAATATCATATCCTATTATTAGTCGTGGCTGAACAATGACATGGAAAATATAAAACTTGCTTTTTTGTGTCTTAACAACAGTTGGTGCGCGATCTCTAACATTAAGGACGTTTCAAGGTTCTGCTAGCCTGAGTTTGAATACCTCATAATAAGCTGTAGACCATACTATACTGAACAAAAATATAAACACAACGTGTAAAGTGTTGGTTTCATGGTTCATGAGCTGAAATAAAAGGCTTGCTAACTATCATGGATTACAAAGGGAAACCCAGCCGCAAGCTGCCCAGTGACGCGAGCCTACCAGACGAGCTAAATGCCTTCTATGCTCACTTCGGGGCTAGCAACACTGAACCATGCTTGAGCGCACCAGCTTTTCCGGAAGACTGTGTGATCACGCTCTCCTTGGCCATTCACAAGGCCGCAGGGCCAGATGGATTACCAGGACGCGTACTCAGAGCATGCGCTGACCAACTGGCAAGTGTCTTCACTGGCATGTTCAACCTCTCCCTGACCCAGTCTGTAATACTCACATGTTTCAAGCAGACCACCATAGTCCCTGTGCCCAAGAACGCCAAGGTAACCTGCCTAAATGACTATCGCCCCGTAGCACTCACATCTGTGGCTATGAAATGCTTTGAAAGGCTGGTCATGGCTCACATCAACACCATCATCCCAGACACACTGGACCCACATAGGGCGGCGCACAATTGGCCCAGTGTCGTCCGGGTTAGGGGAGGGTTTGTAAATAATAATTTGTTCTTAACTGACTTGCCTAGTTAAATAAAGGTTAAATAAAATAAAAAATAAAATAAATAGGTTGTGCCCTTCAAAATGTGTTTTTTATCTAACATATGCATTTGTAAGAAGAGAGAGTGTGTGAGACGAAGACAACAAATGTGTTGTGTGTGTGTGTGTGTGTGTGTGTGTGTGTGTGTGTGTATGCACCTGGATCTGTGTGCCTGTGTTTGGAAGGCCAGGAGGGACAATGGGACAGATAGAGCCTTGGCACCTCATAGCTCTCACCTGTTTTCTTTTCCGTTCTGGATGACAGAGTGGCGTTCCGAGGCATTCCTCTCGCTGCACACATACGTGTTCCTCCTCCTCATGCCCCCTGACGTGGAGTTAGTCTGGAGGGAGAGACAAAGAGGGTGGGGAAAGGAATGAAAGAGGGTTAGGGAAGGAGGGGCAGAGAGAGAGGGAGAGAGAGTGAAAGAGAGAGAAAGGAATGAATAACTGCTACCCTGTCAACGATAGTGACAGACAGCTAGTGAAGACCGAGACAGAGAGAAACAGAAAGACATAAATAAACAGAAGAAAGAAACGATGAGAGAAGATACTGCACTAAACACAGTACAAATGCTGTAAACACTACATTGATCATCAAGCCCAAACAACGCTACCCTGTGAGTGAGTGTGTGGTCGAATATCCATACTTGCGTTCAAAATAATACGCTGATTGGGTATGTGAAATTTGGAAAATGTAGTATGCTTTAAATGCCAGGATGTCGTACTCATTTTAGCTTTTCAAATAGTAGAATTCGCTGCACACTATTGAGGAAGAGAAGCGTATTTTCCACGTGTGTTTGACAACAGCTGATAATCAGACAAGGGGATGCGCTACCAAAACAAACGAATGTCGGGAAACAACGCAATTGCGCATTAGATGACGTATTCTCAGTGTGGGTGAGCCTATTATGTGGATATTTGTTACTTACTGCATACATTTTTACTAAACAGTACGTTCTACATAGTATGTAGTATGATTAGTACACAGTGTATAGTTTTAGTAAGTAGAAAGTAAGACAGATTTCAGACACAGCCATCGACATCAAGCCCACAAAACTCTACCCTGTGAGTGACAGAGTGAGTTTGTGAGTGTGTGTGAGTGAGTGGTTGGTGTGTGCATGCGTGTGTATATATATATTCCGTGTACTCACACTGGGTGTGGTGGAGCCCTTCTTGCGGTCGGGGATGTCGGCCTTGTTGGGGTTGTTGGCGTTACCCAATAGGGGACTAGCAGGGGCACCGCCGCCACCGTGCTCGCCCGATGAAACAGACTTCCGTGGTTGGGCACCCCCGTCCTCTTTGTGGTCGCCGTTGTCAGCCGTGGTGGTCTGGCTCCTCTTGGGGTAGCCCACCGAGGGAATGGACGGACCGGCTGGATGGATGGAGGGAGGGACACACAGGGATGAGTGTGGAGTTACAATGGGAACTGTGGTGCATTGGAGGTTCACATCTCTCTTCCTATATTAACCCTAATCCCCTTTTCCCTCCTTCATGCCCCCCTTACTCCTCCTCCTCTCTGTCTCCCCTCCTCCTCAGTGTCTCCCCTCCTCTTTCTCCCGTCTTCCCTCCTCCTCCTCCTCTGTCTCCCCTCCTCCTCCTCCTCTCCGTCTCCCCTCCTCCTCCTCTCTGTCTCCCCTCAGTGTCTCCCCTCCTCCTCCTCCTCCTGTCTCCCCCTCTGTCTCCCCTCCTCCTACCCCTCAGTCTCTCCTCCTCTTTCTCCCGTCTCCCCTCCTCCTCCGTGTCTCCCCTCCTCCTCCTACTCCTCCCCTTTCTCCCCTGTCTCCCCTCCTATTCCTACTCCTCAGTGTCTCTCCTCCTCTTTCTCCCCTCCTCCTCTGTGTCCTCCTCCCCTGCGTCTCCCCTCCTTCTCCTGTGTCCCTTATCTTCCCCTTTCATGTGTTCTTCTTCCCTCGCCCCCCTTCCTCCTGTCCCCCTTACATCCCCCCTTCCTCCCTCTCTCTCACCCTGGTCACTGTAGCGTCTCTGTTTCTGGGTGCCGGAGATGGACCGCTGGGCCTTGAGGTGGGACGGAGACTGGCCGTTGTTGTTGTGTTCGCTGGCGGGCCGCGCCTTCGCCAGAGACAGGTTACTGCTAGAGCTTGAGTCACTGGCATCCAACTGGGAGAGAGAAGAAAAGTTTAAAATTAAAATCACACTGCAGATTAGAATGAGTTTTATTTTTTGCGCAGATCTGTCCTCTTTTGTGACAAAGTCACTCAGTGGGTGTTTCTCAATATGCGTACTACCGTGCTTCAAACTCTCATGCTCCGAGTTCATTCTCTGAGGACGTTCTTGTGTATGGAGAATGCATAATAATTTACATAATGAGAAGCAAGCTAGTTTTATATGTACAAAACGACCTAAAACTAATGTTGTTATGCAAGGTAGATTGGCCAATGTTAGCTACGAAATCTTTATGGGTAGCTAGCTAGCTACTAATTCTTTGTCACGCACACTACAGTGGGTATTGGGTGGCAGGTAGCTTAGTGGGTAAGAGCGTTGTGCCAGTAACCGAAAGGTCGCTGGTTCTAATCCCCGGGCCGACTAGGTGAAAAATCTGTCGATGTGCCCTTAAGCAAGGCACTTAACCCTAAATGCTCCTGTAAGTCGCTCTGGATAAGAGCGTCTGCTAAATGACTAAAATGTAACTGTATTGTGGGCAGGTAAACATTCCAAAATGAACATTGTATGTATTTATTACCGTATCAAGATAAAATATTCTAGTCAGGCAACACTATGAGATGTAAATTGCAACAGTTCATTCAGAAGTCAGAGTACATTTTTTCTTGCTTCAGCTCTAAAACGTCCGCCATTGTTTAAGATATTTTTCATCATTTTTTACATGGTTGCGTCATATTACATCAACAATCCTGGGAATTTAGTTGAAGCTTGCATCGATGCATGCTTTCGAAATGTGTACAGACAGAGTACGTGTTACATACTCCGTTTTGCATACTTTGATTTGGACTCGTACTCCGACCATTGCATGCTCCAGTTTGCGTACTCGAAGCACGGTAGTATGCATTTTGAGAAACACCCACTGAGTAACTTTTCGTCACAAAAGAGCACAGATTGTATGGTGGTATGTAGTACACTTATTGAGAAACACCCATTGTGTTGGATGGAAAAATTGTGAAAAATGCACTACATTTTTCTTGAATCTTCAACATAGTAATGCTACCAAAAATCATTTACAGAAACTCGTTACAAATGACAGAGTCATCCATGATTCACCAAATTATATTTTAAGCATATGTTTTCTTTTCAGTCTCCTCCATCTCCACTGAATGATGTTAACTGTAAGGATTTCTTTCCTAATAATAATAATAATGTAAAGTTAACAAATGTACAGAAAGACCTGTGTGAAGGCCAACTTACAGAGGAACTTCTTGAGGCAATTAAAATCCTTTCAGTCTGTAAAAACACCAGGTCTTGATGGTATACCAGTAGAGGTATATCAGACCTTTTGTACTCAAAGATCCATTATTTGTACTCAAAGATCCATTATTAGCATGTTTTAACTACTCCTATAAAAATGGTAGATTTTCAGGTACTCAACAAGAGGGTCTGATTTCATTACTACTGAAACAGGACCCAGGTGGTAAATATAATGAACCAGTTCATTTAAAAAACTGGAGGCCTCTTACACTTCAATTTGTGATGCGAAAATCCTGGTGAAATGCATAGGACATAGAATAAAAAAGGGTTTACCAGATATTGTTAATCCTGATCAGACAGGTTTTTTACATGGACGATATATTGGAGATAATATGCGACAATTAAACAAAGATACCAGGCCTGGTCTTCATAGCAGATTTTGAAAAGGCGTTTGATAAAGTACGACTACAATTTATACATAAATGCCTGGACTAATTTAATTTTGGCGAATCTCTTATACAATGGGTTAAAGTTATGTACAGTAACACCAGGTGTAAAATAGTAAATAATGGTTACTTCTCAGAAACTATTGAGCTTTTAAGAGGAGTAAAACAAGGCTGTCCGTTGTCTCCATATCTATTTATTATGGCCATTGAAATGCTAGCTATTAAAATCAGATCCAACAAGAACATCAATGGGTTAGAAATCCAGCGGTTAAAAACAAAAGTGTCAATGTATGCCGATGACTCCACAATCTGGATCCCTGAACGGTCTCATTGAAGACCTTGATCACTTTTCTAGCCTCTCCGGACTAAAACCTAATTATGACAAGTGTACCATATTACGTATTGGACCTTTAAAAGACAGTGTTTACCTTGTAGTTTACCAATAAAATGGGCGGATGGTGAAGAAGACATACAACTTCTCATTTCCGACTAATTTTCAATGTACCGATTCCATGGCACATGGTACAGTGAGGGAAAAAAGTCTGTCTCTCACTGTTCAAATAAACCTACCATTAAAATTATATACTGATCATTTCTTTGTCAGTGGGCAAACGTACAAAATCAGCAGGGGATCAAATAATTTTTCCCCCCTCACTGTATATGAACTGATACAAAAAAACAACAACACTTGATTCAACACAGAGTTTTTCAATTTAAATTACTATACAAAATTCTTGCCACCAACAGAATGCTATAAATATTGGGCATACAACAACCTCAGCTCTGTAGATTTTGCTGCGAAGAGACTGAATCACTAGATCATTTATTCTGGTATTGCCCCTATGTACCTTTTTTTTTGTAGCTTGTTTCTGGTCACAGGTTCAGGAATGGTAAAAAAATTAATATCACAACATTCACTTAAAATTTACCTTACAAATAGCAGTGTTGGGCGATTTATAATAATACTCGTAGGAAAGGTTTTCATCTTTAGCTCACAATCGATTACAAAGGTTCAAAATTCATGTAAAACATCACAGCACAGGGCGGTCTAAGATGATAGTCAGGAAGGGCTAAGAGTGAATGAGGGGTGGGATTAAGAGCTCATGTTCGGTAATGTATTGTTATGTGATGTAAAGTGTGATGTGTAAAATGTATGTAGCAAAAAAGCTGTAAAAACAGAAAAATATATTTGTGTCCTCTGAAGAGGATGGGTTAATAATATATATACAGTACCAGTCAAAAGTTTGGACACACCTACTCATTCCAGGGTTTTTCTTTATTTTTTTACTATTTTCTACATTGTAGAATAATAGTGAAGACATAAAAACTATGAAATAACACATATGGAATCACGTAGTAACCAAAAAAGTGTTCAATCAAAATATATTTTATATTTGAGATTCTTCAAATAGCCACCCTTTGCCTTGATGACAGCTTTGCACACTCTTGGCATTCTCTCAACCAACTTGAGGTACTCACCTGAAATTCATTTCAATTAACTGGTGACACTGTCTGTGATTTATTTACAATTCAAGGCACACTTAACCAGCATGGCTACCACAGCATTCTGTAGCGATATGCCATTCCATATGGTTTGTGCTTAGTGGGACTATCATTTGTTTTTCAACAGGACAATGACCCAACACATCTCCAGGCTGTGTAAGGGCTATTTGACCAAGAAGGAGAGTGATGGAGTGCTGCTTCAGATTACCTGGCCTCCACAATCACCCGACCTCAACCCAATTGAGATGGTTTGGGATGAGTTGGACCGCAGAGGGAAGGAAAAGCAGCCAACAAGTACTCAGCATTTGTGGGAACTCCTTCAAGACTGTTGGAAAAGCATTCCAGGTGAAGCTGGTTGAGATAATAGCTCCTGAGTGGCGCAGTGGTCTAAGGCACTGCATCGCAGTGCAAAACTGTGCCACTAGATCCTGGTTCGAATCCAGGCTCTGTCGCAGCCGGCCGCGACCGGGAGACTCATGGGCGGCGCGCAATTGGCCCAGCGTCGTCCAGGATAGGGGAGGGAATGGCCGGCAGGGATGTAGCTCAGTTGATAGAGCATGGCGTTTGCAACGCCAGGGTTGTGGGTTCGTTTCCCACAGGGGGCCAGTATAAAAAAATATAATAATAATATGTAAGTCGCTCTGGATAAGAGCGTCTGCTAAATGACTAAAATGTAAATGTAAAATAATGCCAAGAGTGTGCAAAGCTGTCATCAAGGCAAAGGGTGGCTACTTTGAAGAATCTCAAATATAAAATATATTTAGATTTGTTTAACACTTTTTTGGTTACTACATGATTCCATATGTGTTATTTCATAGTTTTGATGTCTTCACTATTATTCTACAATGTAGAACATAGTAAAAATAAAGAAAAACCCTTGAATGAGTAGGTGTGTCCAAACTTTTCACTGATACTGTATACATATATATTTCACCTTTTGGTAAAAAAAAAAAAAAAGTGACATTTTGACAGCGCAAAAAAAAGTGACATCGTCATCCAAACAGACTGTATCACTTCAGGTATAGCATTTTGCACATCATTGGACTTGTGCACTTGCTAAAAATGTCAGACAGAAACCAAGACCAAGAACTAATACATGTTAAGAGCCAGTGCTTTCGAACATGGTCATCTATGGCCTTGTCTGTCCTTACCTCAGTGGACTTCCTGCCCAGTAGCAGGTAGGTGGCGGTGATCTCGTCGTACTTCATCCTGGTTAGAGACTCAGTCACTTCCTCCCGAGTGTAACCCATCCCCACCATGATGTCTGCAGGAGAACAGGAGTGGGACGGGACAGCTGTTAGCATCAAAACACCCAATAGGCTGCAGCCTGGTGTGGTCTAGTGGTTAGGGCTGCTGCCTTCAGAGCACATGTACCGTGTCAGTGTCAGAGTTCCAATCCAGCCCACGCCCTTTTGACACAAACCCTCTTTCAACTTTCCTGTGTCTCCCTCATGGTCTCTATCCAATAATGAAAATAATATGCAAGAAAAAAACAACAACCATTGGTTGGGACTGTGTGAACATCTATCCCCATTTCCTATTTGGTGAGGGGTACCAAAATACTAGGCAGTGAGGGCAATGTGTTTGAATTGAATTGAATAAACTTTTTTAATCCCACAAGGGGAAATTGGATGTACAGCAACAACACTCATGCATACATCAGAGAGACACAGAGCGAGAGAGAGCACTGATGGCTGGTGAAAGAAGCACCACTCAACACAAAACAAAACCTAAAACGAAGGCAGTAAAAAGTAGAGGGGAAGTCAACCAAACAGGGTCTTATTGTTGTTGTGGTTGTGGAATATCCTTTCTGACACTGATAACACTTGTCTCTCTCCCCCAGTCTCTCTCTCATCAGTGCTGAGTGAGACAGAGGGCATGGTAGGAGCAGATCAATGCTGGCATCGACAAACAGAGGGCATGGTAGGAGCAGATCAGTGCTGGCATCGACAGACAGAGGGCATAGTAGGAGCAGATCAATGCTGGCATTGACAAACAGAGGGCATGGTAGGAGCAGATCAATGCTGGCATCGACAAACAGGGTGCATGGTAGGAGCAGATCAATGCTGGCATCGACAAACAGAGGGCATGGTAGGAGCAGATCAATGCTGGCATCGACAAACAGGGTGCATGGTAGGAGCAGATCAATGCTGGCATCGACAAACAGAGGGCATGGTAGGAGCAGATCAATGCTGGCATCGACAGACATGGTAGGTGGCAAGCACAGGGTGTGAGGGGGAGCAGGGTGGAGTGGAAAGAACAAGGTCTGCCAGACTGTATCGACTCCTGGATCTGTGAGTGTGTGTGTGTTTGTGTTTGTGTGTGTGTTTGTGTGTGCGCATGCACATGTACATTTTAATGTTCATGCGTGGTCAAGTGTGCTTTTTAATGACAGCGTGTTACGGAGTGTGGTTGTGTTCATGTGTGGTCAAGCGTGCTTTTTAATGACAGTGTGTTACGGAGTGTGGTTGTGTTCATGCGTGGTCAAGCGTGCTTTTTAATGACAGCGTGTTACGGAGTGTGGTTGTGTTCATGCGTGGTCAAGCGTGCTTTTTAATGACAGTGTGTTACGGAGTGTGGTTGTGTTCATGCGTGGTCAAGCGTGCTTTTTAATGACAGCGTGTTACGGAGTGTGGTTGTGTTCATGCGTGGTCAAGCGTGCTTTTTTAATGACAGCGTGTTACGGAGTGTGGTTGTGTTCATGCGTGGTCAAGCGTGCTTTTTAATGACAGCGTGTTACGGAGTGTGGTTGTGTTCATGCGTGGTCAAGCGTGCTTTTTAATGACAGTGTGTTACGGAGTGTGGTTGTGTTCATGCGTGGTCAAGCGTGCTTTTTAATGACTGTGTACGTGTGTGTGTCTGAGTGGAGTGCTAGGCCTTGGGTTGCCCGTGGGTGTCTGAAAACAACCAAGCTCTGCCAGGCTCACGTTGGTCACAGCTCCTCAGGACCTTGATTAGTAGAATCAGGTGTGTTAGAGCAGGGCTGGAACAAAAGCCTGTATACTCAGCAATTCTCCATGAGGAGGGCTGACCATCCCTGGTTTAATAAAGTCATTATCTATATTCATAAGTATGGATACAGTATATAGGTGCATAGATGTAAAGCAAGTCCCCAATTCGCTCCCTAACCCTTCCTGTTGATGTTTGCAAACCAATAAGGTGGAAGCTCGACCACTACACTGTTTATTTCTACCTATCCAGACCGTTAAGATCATTGAAGGGTTAGGGAGAGAAATGGGAGCGGCTGATACACAGAGGAGTGTTTGAGTCAGTGTACCTATTCTCTTCTGGTCCGTGATGTCCGTTTCTGGTTCCACAAAGGGCTTCATCTCATCCTCCTCACAGCCGGCGTTTATCCACCGGTCCTTCATGATTTGCTAGGAGGGAGAAGGACAAACACACGGCATAAATTACACTCTACAGGCCCAGTTTCCCCTCCAAACGAAGGGGAATTTGATAACAGGGATCAGGGCCACATTACAAATCAACCCCTGCACCTTATGCCTATGAACTTAGATCTGTATAGGATTAATGGATGGATAGGGACTATAAAAGCAATATGTCAAACTACGCTATATATTTATATAATATAATAATATATGTCAACCTAGGCTATATATTTATACAATATTATAATATGTCAACCTAGGCTATATAATATGTCAACCTAGTGCATTCGGAAAGTATTCAGACCCCTTGACTTTTTCTACATTTTGTTACGTTACAGCTTTCCTCTAAAATGTATTAAATTGTTTTTTTCCCCCTCATCAATCTACACACACTACCCCAAAATGACAAAGCAAAAACTGTTTTTTTTGTTGTTGTGCAAATGTATTAAAGACAAAAAAATAAAATGTTACATTTACATAAGTATTCAGACGCTTTACTCAGTACTTTGTTGAAGCACCTTTGGCAGCGATTACAGCCTAGATTCTTCTTCGGTATGATGCTACAAGCTTGGCACACATGTATTTGGGGAGTTTCTCCCATTTTTCTCTGCAGATCCTCAGGTTGGATGGGGAGCATTGCTGCACAGCTATTTTCAGGTCTCTCCAGAGATGTTCGATCGGGTTCAAGTCCGGGCTCTGGCTGGGCCACTCAAGGACATTGAGAGACTTGTCCCGAAGCCACTCCTGCGTTATCTTGGCTGTGTGCTTAGGGTTGTTGTCATGTTGGAAGGTGAACCTTCACCCCAGTCTGAGGTCCTGAGCGCTCTGGAGCAGGTTTGCATCAATGATCTCTCTGTACTTTGCTCCGTTCATCTTTCCCTCATTCCTGACTAGTCTCCAAGTCCCTGCCACTGAAAAACATCCCCACAGCATGATGCTGCCACCACCATGCTTCACCATAGGGATGGTGCCAGGTTTCCTCCAGACATGACGTTTGGCATTCAGGCCAAAAGAGTTCAATCTTGGTTTCATCAGACCAGAGAATCTTGTTTCTCATGGTCAGAGTCCTTTAGGTGCCTCTTGGCAAACTCCAAGTGGGCCGTCATGTGCCTTTTACTGAGGAATGGCTTCCGTCTGGCCACTGCGATTAAGGCCTGATTGGTGGAGTGCTGCAGAGATGGTTGTCCTTCTGGAAGGTTCTCCCATCTCTACAGAGGAACTCTGGAGCTCTGTCAGAGTGACCATCGGGTTTTTGGCCACCTCCCTGACCACGGCCCATCTCCCCCTATTGCTCAGTTTGGCCAGGAGGCCAGCTCTAGGAAGAGTCTTGGTGGTTCCAAACTTCTTCTATTTAAGAATGATGGAGGCCACTGTGTTCTTGAGGACCTTCAATGCTGCAGACATTTTTTGGTACCCTTCCCCAGATCTGTGCCTTGACACAATCTGTGCCTTGACACACATTTTCATCATAGGTACACGTCAACTATGACAGACAAAATGAGAAAAAAAATCCAGAAAATCACATTGTAGGATTTTTTATGAATTTATTTGCAAATTATGGTGGAAAATAAGTATTTGGTCAATAACAAAAGTTTCTCAATACTTTGTTATATACCCTTTGTTGGCAATGACACAGGTCAAAGGTTTTCACACACTGTTGCTGGTATTTTGGCCCATTCCTCCATGCAGATCTCCTCTAGAGCAGTGATGTTTTGGGGCTGTCACTGGGCAACACGGACTTTCAACTCCCTCCAAAGATTTTCTATGGGGTTGAGATCTGGAGACTGGCTAGGCCACTCCAGGACCTTGAAATGCTTCTTACGAAGCCACTCCTTCATTGCCCGGGCAGTGTGTTTGGGATCATTGTCATGCTGAAAGACCCAGCCACGTTTCATCTTCAATGCCCTTGCTGATGGAAGGAGGTTTTCACTCAAAATCTCACGATACATGACCCCATTCATTCTTTCCTTTACACGGATCAGTCGTCCTGGTCCCTTTGCAGAAAAACAGCCCCAAATCATTATGTTTCCACCCCCATGCTTCACAGTAGGTATGGTGTTCTTTGGATGCAACTCAGCATTCTTTGTCCTCCAAACACGACGAGTTGAGTTTTTACCAAAAAGTTCTATTTTGGTTTCATCTGACCATATGACATTCTCCCAATCCTCTTCTGGATCATCCAAATGCACTCTAGCAAACTTCAGACGGGCCTGGACATCTGGCACTGCAGGATTTGAGTCCCTGGCGGCGTAGTGTGTTACTGATGGTAGGCTTTGTTACTTTGGTCCCAGCTCTCTGCAGGTCATTCACTAGGTCCCCCCGTGTGGTTCTGGGATTTTTGCTCACCGTTCTTGTGATCATTTTGACCCCACGGGGTGAGATCTTGCGTGGAGCCCCAGATCGAGGGAGATTATCAGAGATCTCAACCCCATAGAAAATCTTTGGAGGGAGTTGAAAGTCCGTGTTGCCCAGTGACAGCCCCAAAACATCACTGCTCTAGAGGAGATCTGCATGGAGGAATGGGCCAAAATACCAGCAACAGTATGTCTTCCAGTATGTCTTCCATTTCCTAATAATTGCTCCCACAGTTGATTTCTTCAAACCAAGCTGCTTACCTATTGCAGATTCAGTCTTCCCAGCCTGGTGCAGGTCTACAATTTTGTTTCTGGTGTCCTTTGACAGCTCTTTGGTCTTGGCCATAGTGGAGTTTGGAGTGTGACTGTTTGAGGTTGTGGACAGGTGTCTTTTATACTGATAACAAGTTCAAACAGGTGCCATTAATACAGGTAACGAGTGGAGGACAGAGGAGCCTCTTAAAGAAGAAGTTACAGGTCTGTGAGAGCCAGAAATCTTGCTTGTTTGTAGGTGACCAAATACTTATTTTCCACCATAATTTGCAAATAAATTCATTAAAAATCCTACAATGTGATTTTCTGGATTTTTTTCTCTCAATTTGTCTGTCATAGTTGACGTGTACCTATGATGAAAATTACAGGCCTCTCTCATCTTTTTAAGTGGGAGAACTTGCACAATTGGTGGCTGACTAAATACTTTTTTCCCCCACTGTATGTGCCAGGCTCTTTCTGCTTCGGCCAACTCCTTTCTCATTGGCTTGTTTGGCAAGACCAGGAAGTGGGGTTGTTGAATGCAGAACCAGCCTGGCACCCTGAATGTTAAGAATGGATCCTTTAGTACAGGGGTAGTAAACAGGGGTTGGGATCAATTCCATTTAAATTCAGATTGGGGCCAATTCTTTGAGTGAATTTAATTGGAGTTGTCCCCAACTCTGGCAGTCAAGTAACTGCCTTGAGGTCTGCATTATTGCTGGTTTTCCTTTTTCTCTGGAAGTAAATTGATTGATTGGCCAAAGATGTCACTCACCTGGGTCGTGTTCATTGGAGCACACCACAGAAAATGTTTTTCAACGGACAACAGTCCATTTTCTTCCATTTGCTGCCTAATGAACTGAACCGTAGTGTACCAGGTCTGAATCAGTCCCTGATTATAGGGGAAGGATGAAAACCAGCAGTGCTGTGGACACTTCAGGTCTAGATTTCAATTCAGGAATTGACTGAATTGAAATGGAATTGACCCCAACCCTGGAGGCGGGTCTATAGAAAGACCTTGGGTCAGTAGAGTCGTTTACTGGGGTCACGTTCAGCAGAAAATGTTACAGAACGTTCAGCTAGAAATAGACATCCTTCTCTCTCACGAGGGAATCGTGTCAACTCTATATCATATATTTATATCTGCAACACCCTGTAACGTTGCAACCACCCGGACACGTCCCAGGATCCATTCCAATTGGGAGCATCTGATAACTTGACTTTGGTAGGGTGGGGGAGCCAGGATTGGGCTCTGTTCCATTTCGCTTCAGACATTTCAGGGAATTTAATTGGAATTCAGCTCATGGATTGCTGGAAATGAGCCATTATTATATAAGTTGACTGACTTGAAATGGCATTGAGCCCAAACCTGGAGGGCAGTGACAGAGCAGAGTTGGATAGACTGGAAAGTGGAGGGTACCCAGGAGGGTACAAGGTGGTTGGATGAGTGTAGGAGCGTGTGTGTGTGTGTGTTCCCATCAGCCACTGTAGTGAGCCCTTGGTATCCAAACACCTAGCTAGTTAGGTGAAGTGCTTAGGGAAGAAACACACACTGGCTTTAGCTGTGCTTAGCCGCAGCGTGTCGCATTAGTCATTGTGTATCACAGATACTAGAAAAGGAACACTTTTCTTTTTCTCTCTAGCCTGGGGGACGTGGTACAAAACGGACTGCTGCCCCTCTAGTCACTGATCTCCCTCAACGTCAGCAAGTAAAAGGAGCTGATCGTGGACTACAGGAAACGAGGGGTGAGCACGCCCCCCCATCCACAATCGACAGGGCTGTAGTGGAGCGGGTCGAGAGATTCAAGTTCCTCTGTGTCCACATCACTAAGGAATTAACATGGTCCACACACACCAAAACAGTCGTAAAGAAGGCACGACAATGCCTCGTCCCCCTCAGGAGGCTGAATAGATTTGGCATGGGCCCTCAGATCCTCAAAAAGTTTTACAGCTGCACCATTGAAAGCATCTTGACTGGCTGCATCACCGCTTGGTATGGCAACTGCTTGGCATCCAACCACAAGGCGCTACAGAGGGTAGTGCGTACAGCCCAGTACATCACTGGGGCCGACCCCCCCTGCCATCCAGGGCCTCTATACCAGGCGGTGGCAGAGGAAGGCCCTAAAAAAGACCCCAGCCACCCAAGTCATTGACTGTTCTCTCTGGTACCGCACGGCAAGCGGTACCGATTCACCAAGTCTGGAACCAACAGGACCCTGAACAGCTTCTACCCCCAAGCCATAAGACTGCTAAATAGTTAGTTAAATAGTTAACCAATAGCGACCAGGACTATCGGCATTGACCCCCATTTTTGCAGTCTTTTCAATCATCACATACGCTGCTGCTACTGCTTATTATCTAGCATGTTGCCTAGTAACTTTACCCCTGCCTATATGTACATATCTACCTCAATCACCTCGTACCCCTGCACATGGACTCGGTACTGGTACCCCGTGTATATAGACAAGTTATCGTTACTCATTGTTTATTAATTCCTCTGCATTGTTGGGAAGGGCCCGTCAGTAAGCATTTCACTGTTAGTCTACACCTGTTGTTTACCAAGCATTTGACAAATAACATTTGATTTGATTAGATCAAAGGTCAGATAAATACAAGTATGTACACAAAAGCACAGAATGGTGTATGTGGGGGGTGGGGTGTGTGTGTGTGTTTCTGTATACGTGCGCGTGCATGAGTGCATGTGCATTTAGCAGTGGGAAGAGGTGTGTGTGTGTGTGTGTGTGTGTGTGTGCATGTATGTGTGTGCGACCACATTCAGGTGTGGTTTTCAAACCCTGCATGCCATGCATCTCCACACAGGTAGAATCCAGGCAAGAGTGACGTAAAGAAGGAAGGAGTCCGTGCCAGAGGGCTGGACGGCGAAGTAAAACAAAAGTAATAAGGGTAAAACATATTTACATTTTGGCCTTCCTCCCTCACCTCGAGTGTCCCGCGCTTGGCTGGGTTGAGCACCAGGAAGCGCTTGAGGAGGTTTTCACAGTCGGTGGACATGTAGAAAGGGATACGGTATTTACCCCTTAGAACACGCTCTCTCAGCTCCTATAGGGGGAGATAGAGAGGAGAGGTTAAAAGGTAGGGTCGGGGGTTAAGGGTCAGGGGTTAGGGTCAGTTGGTGGACATGTAGAAGGGGATAAGGTATTTCCCCCCCCCAAATGAATCAGCTACCCCAAAACACGCTCTCAGCTCCTTTGTGTATGTATTAATATGTAAGCTTTGTGTGCCATTTTTACATTTATGTCGTTCTGTCCTTGAGCGGTTCTTGTCTATTAATGTTCTGTATTATGTCATGTTTCATGTTTTGTGTGGACCCCAGGAAGAGTAGCTGCTGCTTTCGCAACATCTAATGGGGATCCTAATAAAATACCAAATACCTATAGGGAGAGGTAGAGAGGAGAGGTTAAAGGTAGGGTCAGGGGTTAAAGGTCAGGGGTCAGTCGGTGGACATGTAGAAGGGGATACGGTATCCCCCCCCCCCCCAAAACATGCCCTCTCAGCTCCTATAGGTGGAAATAGAGAGGAGAGGTTAAAGGTAGGGTCAGGTGTTAGAGGTCAGGGGTCAGTCGGTTGACATGTTGAAGCAGATACGTTATTTCCCCCTCAGACAAAGCTCTCTCAGCTCCTACAGAGGATATCAGGAGGGGGGAGGACCATCTTTTAAAATAGTGAAACATTAAAAAAGTTATCATTTTTAGATAAAACTACACTAAATATATTCACGTCACCATTAAATCACACTGTTTTGCAATGAAGGTCTACAGTAGCCTCAACAGCACCCTATAGGGTAGCACCATGGTGTATTTTCCGTCCTCCTCTGGGTACAATGACTTCAATACAAAACCTAGGAGTCTCATGGTTCTCACCCCCTTCCATAGACTTACACATTCATAATTACAACTTCCGGAGGACGTCCTCCAACCCATCAGAGCTCCTGCTGTATAAACTAACATCATGTCCATCCAATCAAAGGATCAGATAATGAAAGCATAAGCTACAGCTAGCTAGCACTTCAGTGCATACAGTGTGGTGAGTAGTTGATTCAGAGAAAAAAGAAAACAGTTGAACAGTTTTGAACAAATTAATTTCTTCAAAAATGAAGGAGAAGCAGCAGAGCGAGAGAGAGAGCTAGCTATATTTCATTGTATATTTTTTTCTTCTTCGATTACCTTTCACTTAGCTAATGCAGCTAATTTAGCCTACTCAACAACCTGACTCAGAGAGTAATGCTATTTATGTTAGCTAGCTGGCTAAGGCTATCTAACACTGCAACTCTTCCAAGTCAAGTTAAGCTTTCAGTTGTATAAATGTATTGCCACCGGGGCCCGCCGGTGTAACCACTTGCTGTACACTGTACTGCGTGATTGTACACATGGATTGGATTGTGGGTTTACTAACATGTTAGTTCTAGGTTGTTGACTATAACGTTAATATGGTGACGGTGTAGGCTGTGTGTTATGGTATGAAGGTTTGGCTTGGGGAAGTTTTTTGCGCCTGGTCACAGACAGCTGTTGTGAGAGAAGGAGAGCGCGTAGATGCGACAAGGGATTATACAACGAGCAAAGAAAGTGAACTGCGTGTGCGGGTGATCAAGGGTGTATTCATTCCGCCGATTCTGTTGCAAATAATATTTTTAACGGAACGCAACGTGGAGGGACCTACCTGAATTTATCCAATAGAAACTGGTGTTTTAGTTGCAAAACTGTTTGGATTAATGATCAGCTAGATGCAGGCAAGAGTGTGCAATGCGGTATTGAATGTGTCACTGTCACTTTGATTACTACAATTTGTTTCTCAACCTGTGCACTTACGTTATAAACGTTCATTTGTAGGCTAGGTTGTAGCAACCTCATGATGGGTATTGGGAGAGTTCGAGTATCATGTAGTAGCCTAAACCTATCGATGTTACATTGAGCTGGGTGAATGGAATGCGAATGACAGTCATCCAATATGCCAGGGATCACCAACTGGATTCAGCCGCGAGAAGATTCTTTCTTGAGCGGATGGTCGGGGGGGGCCGGAACATAATTACAAATCATTTGTAGACTGCAAATTGACCGCAAGGAGCCCAAACAGATGTTTGACTAAGACACAATCGTTCCAAACCTTGCTTATACTTCTATACAATCACATGTCTCTCTATTATGCGTGGGAACACTTGGGAACGGATTTCTTCAAATTAAAATCACTTGGAGCTGATTTTCAGGTGTTTTTACAGTCTTATGTCCAACAATGCCGCCAGTTGGGGAACCCTGCAATATGCTGTAATAGAAATAAAGGAAGGGAAAGGAGGATATCTAGTCAGTTGCACAACTGAATGCATTCAACCGAAATGTGTCTTTCGCATTTAACCCCATAAGGCCATGCTCATTAAAAAAAATGTGTCCTCCCTAATCTTGAACAGCACAAACCGCCACTGAAAAAGACGTCGCAATTCTCTACCTTTCTCCCAAAGTGTGCAATCATGCCCTCTTCGCCACGCATTGAGCATGGTAGGCAAGTGTAAGCATCGGCTAGATGGAGTTCTTACAACACACCTTTCCTTTTAAAGCAAGTGCACATTTAGGACAGATGGGTAGAGAACTGGTTAAAAGTTAATGCACTCACACATATATACACACACACCTTGAGGTTCTGACCATCGAAGGGCAGTGACCCTGACACCAGTGTGTACAGGATGACCCCCAGGCTCCAGACGTCCACCTCTGGTCCGTCGTACTTCTTCCCCTGGAACAGCTCGGGGGCGGCGTAGGGAGGAGAGCCACAGAACGTGTCCAGCTTACTTCCCATGACAAACTCATTACTGAAGCCAAAGTCGGCAATCTTGATGTTCATGTCGGCATCCAGGAGTAAGTTCTCAGCCTGGTTGAGGTGGGTGGGGGGAGAGAGAGAGAGAGAGAGAGCGAGAGAGAGAAGTAGTGAGTAGGGGTGGAAGTGTGTGTGTTTGTGTGTGGTATGTTTTCAGTGATGTGAAACATTGAACATTGTTGTCCTTTTCAAATGAAAGAATGAGGATGTAGATGGGGTGGATGTTACACCGGAACTAGTGAACTATAAGTGGGGTGTGTGGGGACATCATTCAGTGTGACACAAGATGCACCATGCTACACACTGGACATTTACACTGGCAGTAACGTTGTCAGCCTCCCTTATTAACCCACTTCACAGACCTGAATGTGGCAGATAGAAAAATAATGAAGAGAGCTATTAGGGGAAAGAGAGAGATATGAAGAGAGGATAGAGGACCAAACGGGAGAAATGAAAAATAGTTTCTTCCTAGGTTTCTGCCTTTCTAGTGAGTTTTTCCTAGCCACCGTGCTTCTACATCTGCATTGCTTGCTGTTTGGGGTTTTAGGCTGGGTTTCTGTATAGCACTTTGTGACATCTGCTGATGTAAAAAGGGCTTTATAAATAAATGTTGATTGATTGATTGAAAGAGAAGAGAGAGGGGTTGACAAGAGGAGAGGAACAAGAGGGAGAGCAGGAAAGTGGGGGAGGAGGAAGACAAAGAAGGGAATGAGGTACAGAGGATGAGCAAGATGCCAACCTCCTCCTTGCCCGACGCGTGGCATCTGACATCTTTCTTCTTGTTTCCTCCACTCTCCTTCTCCCTGTATCTCAATCCATCTCTATCTGTTCCTCCCTCCCTCCCACTCTCTCCTTCTCCCCGTTTCTCAATCCATCTCTATCTGTTCCTCCCTCCCACTTTCTCTCCTTCTCCCCCGTTTCTCAATCCATCTCTATCTGTTCCTCCCTCCCACTTTCTCTCCTTCTCCCCCTCTCTCTTTCTCCATTACGCACCCTCTCACTCGTGCTCATGCATCATTTAGGACGTCTCATCGTGGAAACAGAGCATGGAAACAGAGCGTGGAAACAGAGCGTGGAAACAGAGCGTGTAATGCCCTGTAGACTACTACACTGTGTCACAAGCACACATCTCTATGGGATGGTAACACAACATCCCATGTGGTAGCCGGTGAGACCCCTGCTAAAGGAGTAGGAGGTGATTATGAACAGTGAGGAGAGTGTGTGTGTGTATGTATGTGTCATGGTACGCGTATGTGTGCCAGAGTGCGTGTGTGCAGGTGTAGGATCTTAATTTGATCACCCTGTTGCAGGACAACTTTCCCGCCTGCAATGCAGAAAATGTAAAACTTGTAGTGTATTTGAGGTTTAACACTGGAACCGCTGGGCCTCGAAGGTCCCCCCTCATTCTGACTGCTACATTATTACAGTGTAACTAATATATCTCATATATGATATCACAAAAATAATCATTTGGTTGTGTTTATGAAGGTCTTAGATAACATAAGAATACAAAGAAAAAATATATTTTATAACGACAAGAAATATATATATTTGTATTCGTGGAGTGCCAACTTGTTCCAACTATGAAACAGAAATCATATGGGTTGAAACACGTAACAGCTTATTTTTCTAATGACGAAACTAAAAATACCTTAACCACCAAGACGCACGGTCACGGTCACCAAGACGCATGGTCACCATGACGCACTGTCACCAAGGCGCACAGTCACCAAGACGCACGGTCACCAAGACGCACGGTCACCAAGACGCACGGTCACGGTCACCAAGACGCACGGTCACCAAGACGCACGGTCACCAAGACGCACGTCACCAGAGCCACGGTCACCAAGAGCCTTACGGTCACCAAGACGCACTGTCACCAAGACGCACTGTCACCAAGACGCACGGTCACCAAGACGCACGGTCACGGTCACCAAGACGCATGGTCACCATGACGCACTGTCACCAAGACGCACAGTCACCAAGACGCACGGTCACCAAGACGCACGGTCACGGTCACCAAGACGCACTGTCACCAAGACGCACTGTCACCAAGACGCACTGTCACCAAGACGCATGGTCACCAAGACGCACTGTCACCAAGACGCACGGTCACCAAGACGCACGGTCACCAAGACGCACGGTCACCAAGACGCACGCTCAAATGATGAAAACATCAGTAGCCTAAACATCATAAGCTCCAAGTGTGCTTCATAAATTGTGAAAATCATATCCTATTGGTGTCACCTCCGTCTACCTGTTCACCTGTGTATTTATGCCCTCACTTCCCTGTATTCCCTTGCTCGGTTTTCTCTTCTAGTTTCTCGATGCCAAACAGTACTAATCAGTGTCTGATCGCGAGACGTATGTACAGGTACTTGAGAAGTGTTCTCCCTGTTTCATTGTTGTTTTCAGTCGTAATTAGTATTTCGTATGTTTGCGGTCATCCTGTTTTTGGAGACCAATTTGCTCCTGCTTTATTATTTCGTGATAAGTCCGTTGTTTTGTATCCTGGCTTCGGGACCACCAGTAAAGATCCTTGTTTCACCATCTCTGCCTACTGTCTAACCTGCACCGCACCTGGGTCACACCTCACACCAACCCTTATATCAGAGATGTCATGATTCATTTCTTCCCCACCATCCGAGTCGTTTTCATTCAGATCTTGTAGCAGCACAAACGCAGAATGTGCATCCATTTGTCTTGGTCTTAATACCGTTGTAAATGACGCATGCTCTCACTGTGTTCTCCAAGTAGACCAAAGTAGACTGATAAAACTGCTTGGATTCGGTGGACTGATAAAGGGTACATAGCATTTTGAGATAATAATCAGAATAGATCCATTCTCCCCCATCATACTTTACTTCATTTATTTCATCTGTTGTTATATCTGTGAAATTAGTTTCGGTACAGTTTAGGTTCAGTTTCGAGGCAGTTATCGGGGTGATTATCAACTGGGCACCTTCAACTGTGGGGAGAAGGAGGGGAAACCCTATTTTAGGAGGGCATGTAATTTTTCCCCTGGAAAACCATTCAAAGAAATGACATGCCCTGCTAAAACTCGTTTTGACACCAGTTCTGTTTGTGATATTAAGATTGTAACAACAACAGTGTGGTAAATACACTTATTTAGGAAAAGTCTAGGAGTGAGAGGGGCATGACTTAAAAAATGTAATCAATGAGCCGTCCAAATGATGACTGATTTAGTGGTTCTAGCGTTTAGAAGTCTTCTGAAGTTTGTCATTTCCACTTTGAAAATGTCTTGATTTTCCCTTACGAAAATGTATCAATCCTTACAAAAATGTCCATTAATTATAATCCACATAATAATTCACATTTCCTGTTGCTGCAGGATTATTGTCCTGCTGTAGCAAACTGGTTCAAATTAAGATCCTACGTGTGTGTGTGTGTGTGTGTGTGTGTGTGTGTGTGTGTGTGTGTGTGTGTGTGTGTGTGTGTGTGTGTGTGTGTGTGTGTGTGTACGTAAAGTCTTCATTACCTTCAGGTCTCTGTGTACGATGTGTTTCTGATGACAGTACTGTACAGCTGACACAATCTGGAAAGGAATTTACCAAAACCATAAAATGACAAGTCAGAACATGTTATTAGACAGTTGTCCTACGACGTTTCATAGGTTCGTCTTCAAGGGACAACTACAGACACTGCAGACCTTGACATTTCAGAGTTTGACACATGGCAGAGGAGCTTGGGGTTCAGAGTGTGTGTGTGTGGACAATTAGCAACATCCACCAGCAGCACCCACACTTCTCAGACCTCTATTGATTGGACAACAGGGACGTGCTTGTGGCTAGAACAGCGTGTCAGATCTGGTGGAATTCCCCATCTAGGTAAGCAGTGGCTGATTTGCTGATTACTGTCAATAACATACTTTGTAACTACATCAAGAACAATCAATGTAACTACTGAATGGGGTAATATATTTTTTCCAGTCACATGATTCTTTGTTTTGGTGACAGTCATTTTTGCCTCTTCCTCAATGAATAATAGGCCTGCTGGTCAATGTGAAGTTATAACCTCCCATATCCTCTATCTAGTATCATAGTCTCTATATATGCCATTTAGCAGACAATTTTATCCAAAGCGACTTACAGTCCTGCGTGCATTTTTTTTTTTACGTATGGGTGCTCCCAAGAATCGAACCCACAATCATAGCGTTGCAAGCGCCATGCTCTACCAACTGAGCTACGTTTAGAGATAAATAACACAATAATATATGTATAAATGCATGTACTGGTATAATACATATAGTAATATCAAAATTACAGTGTCACACCAAATGCTGTTGATAATGCAGCTCTCGTCCACTGGCAGAAGTTATTCTCTCTCTGTGTGTGTGTGTGTGTGTGTGTGTGTGTGTGTGTGTGTGTGTGTGTGTGTGCGTGCGTGTGTAGGACTGAATCCAGTCCACTGCGGTACCTGTCTAAATTTAGCCCTGGCCTCCTTCTCCTTCATCCTCCCATGTGCTACGAGATAGTCAAAGACCTCCCCTGGAAGGAGAAAGGGGAAATGGGGGGAGAGATAGAGGTGGGGAGGGAGGGGGAGAGAGAGAGAGTGGGGGAGTGAGAGAGCGGGGAGAAAGAGAGAGTGAGAGACAGAAAGAAAGAGAGCAGAGAAGGGGAGGGGTTTGCGAGAGGGAGAGATAGAGAGTTTAAGTTCAACTTTGACTGAATGGAGACATGCCACAACTTCCTCTCAGTCCCCCAAATTAAGTGTAAAGTCATATGTCTGGAAACCGCCAAGAAAGCATAAACTGCTAGTTAGGAAGCCTCATTTGTCCTAGGTAAGGCAATATTATGTGTTATTATAAAGTACTATATAAATAGCAGGAGTCAGACCATCCCTGATCCTGGAGAGCTACTGGTAATGCAGGCTTTTGCTCCAGCCCTGCACCTCAAACAGCTGATTCTACTAACAGGCAACTCATCAGGAACTTGACTGCCTGAAGCAGGTGCGTTAGCACAGGGTAGCACCTGGTAGCTATTCAAGAGGAGGGTGTCATACTATAATGTTAGAATCATGATGATAATACTTCCATTTAATATTTATGAGCTTTTCATGCATTATGCTCAAAGCATATTATAAATATTATAGTGTACTCTGTACTACACTATTTACTGTACCTCATATTACTAAGTAGCTTACCTCCACTGGCATATTCCATCACCAGGTAGAGAGTCTTCTCAGTCTCTATCACCTCAAACAGTTTCACTGTGGAAGGAGAGAGCGAGAGCGAGAGGGAGAGGGAGAGGGAGAGGGAGAGGGAGAGGGAGAGGGAGAGGGAGAGGGAGAGGGAGAGAGAGAGAGATTATTTAACTTTTGTTTATTATCTATTTCACTTGTTTTGACAATGTAAACATACAGTATGTTTCCATGCCAATAAAGCCCTTTGAATTGAATTGATATTAGCCAGGTTGCCTCAGGACAGTATACAGTACCAGTCAAAAGTTTGGACACACCTACTCATCCAAGGGTTTTTCTTTATTTTTTACTATTTTCTACATTGTAGAATAATAGTGAAGACATCAAAGCTATGAAATAACACATATGGAATCATGTAGTAACCAAAAATATTTTAGATTCTGACAGCTTTGCACACTCTTGGCATTCTCTCAACCAGCTTCAGCTGGAATGCTTTTCCAACAGTCTTGAAGGAGTTCCCACATATGCTGAGCACTTGTTGGCTGCTTTTCCTTCACTCTGCGGTCCACCTCATCCCAAACCATCTCAATTGGGTTGAGGTCAGGTGATTGTGGAGGCCAGGTCATCTGAAGCAGCACTCCATCACTCTCCTTCTTGGTCAAATAGCCCTTACACAGCCTGGTGGTGTGTTTTGGGTCATTGTCCTGTTGAAAAACAAATGATAGTCCCACTAAGCGCAAACCAGATGGGATGGTGCATCACTGCAGAATGCTGTGGTAGCCATGCTGGTTAAGTCTGCCTTGAATTCTAAATAAATCACAGACAGTGTCACCAGCAAAGCACCTCCACACCATCACACCTCCTCCTCCATGCTTCACGGTGGGAACCACACATGCGGAGATAATCCATTCACCTACTCTGTGTCCCACAAAGACACAGCGGTTAGAACCAAATATCTCAAATTTGGACTCATCAGACCAAAGGACAGATATCCACCGGTCTAATGTCCATTGCTCGTGTTTCTTGGCACAAGCAAGTCTCTTCTTCTTATTGGTGTCCTTTAGTAGTGGTTTCTTTGCAGCAATTTGACCATGAAGGCCTGATTCACACAGTCTCGTCTGAACAGTTGATGTTGACGTGTCTGTTACTTGAACTCTGTGAAGCATTTATTTGGGCTGCAATTTCTGAGGCTGGTAACTCTAATGAACTTATCCTCTAAAGCAGAGGTAACTCTGGGTCTTCCTTTCCTGTGGCGGTCCTCATGAGAGCCAGTTTCATCATAGCGCTTGATCGTTTTTGCGACTGCACTTGAAGAAAATTTTCCGGATTGACTGACCTTCATGTCTTAAGGTAATGATGGGCTGTTGTTTCTCTTTGCATATTTGAGCTGTTCTTGCCATAATATGGACTTGGTCTTTTACCAAATAGGGCTATCTTCTGTATACCAACCCTACCTTGTCACAACACAACTAATTGGCTCAAACGCATTAAGAAGGAAATAAATTCCACAAATTAACTTTTAGCAAGGCACACCTGTTAATTGAAATGCATTCCAGGTGACTACCTCATGAAGCTGGTTGAGAAAATGCCAAAAGTGTGCAACGCTGTCATCAAGGTAAAGGGCGGCTACTTCGAAGAATCTAAAATATAAAATATATTTGGATTTGTTTACACTTTTTTGGTTACTACATGATTCCATTTGTGTTATTTCATAGTTTTGATGTCTTCACTATTATTCTACAATGTAGAAAATAGTACAAATAAAGAAAAACCCTTGAGTAGGTGTGACCAAACTTTTGACTGGTACTGTAGGTGCAGTAGCGCTGGATGTTCTGTTAATAATATAATAATAATAATATGCCATTTAGCAGACGCTTTTATCCAAAGCGACTTACAGTCATGCGTGCATACATTTTTTTTGTGTAAGGGTGGTCCCGGGGATCGAACCCACTACCTTGGCGTTACAAGCGCCGTGCTCTACCAGCTGAGCTACAGAGGACCATAGTTCCCAGGCTGCAGTCACATGAGACAGACAGACAGGCCTGAGGGCCAGAGACAGACAGGCCTGAGGGCCAGAGACAGACAGGCCTGAGGGCCAGAGACAGACAGGCCTGAGGGCCAGAGACAGACAGGCCTGAGGGCCAGAGACAGACAGGCCTGAGGGCCAGAGACATAGACAGGCCTGAGGGCCAGAGACAGACAGGCCTGAGGGCCAGAGACATAGACAGGCCTGAAAGCCAGAGACAGACAGGCCTAAGGGCCAGAGACAGGCCTAAGGGCCAGAGACAGACAGGCCTGAGGGCCAGAGACAGACAGGCCTGAGGGCCAGAGACAGACAGGCCTGAGGGCCAGAGACAGACAGGCCTGAGGGCCAGAGACAGACAGGCCTGAGGGCCAGAGACAGACAGACCTGAGGGCCAGAGACAGGCAGACTAAGACCTACATGTAGTCATTCAGACAGACAGAGACAGACAGACATATAGACACAGAGTCTACGATAGCAGCTCACTGCAACTCTGCTGCTGCAGCCTCAAGCCCACCAGCACCCCCTGAGCAGATAACTGAGCTTGTGTGTGTGTGTGTGTTTGTGTGTGTGTGTGTATGTGTGTGTAGGACAGGGGGATACAGAGCATGGAAAGGGATGGAGGAGAGAGACAACACACGAGGGCCGGGGGTGGGTGTGTGTGAGCGTGCCTCTAATCACTCTCGACTCATACCCATATTAGCTTAATCGATGCGCCATGACTAGACACAAAGCACTAGGCTGAGGGAACGTAACTGTGAAATCAAAGCCTACAGTTAGGTGGAAAAGCACCAGCTAGCAGGCAAAGTCTCGCTTTCTGAATCACTGTCTCGTTTCACTGTCTGTCTGTGGGTGCGTTCCAGAACACACTCATTTTGCAGGATAAGGATAGCTGCTAGACAATATTGACATCTGGTACCTGAGACAAAAACTTCTGCGGACATTGTTATGATCTGCACAGAATTTTTTGTACCGTCTGTCTGTCTGTCTGTCTGTTTTCACTCATTCAGCCTCTTTCTTAACTGATCAGTAAGCCTTTGATTGGGCAAAATAGTAGTGTTAGATCTAGGATAGAAAAACAAACAGTGTACTCCCTGGGCTTCGTGCTATATTATACGAATGAAAATTCAACTTGGCCCGAAATTCATTTGGAATAATTTGAACGTTTATGTATCTGCGTGCTTAAATGTTGCTTTGGGCTACTTTGCATCCCACCGAAGAAATTGTCTAAAGGTGAAACAATGCAGATTTTCAAACATATGTTGTAGGGCCCTATAAAATCCGCATTGCGAAGAACGCGGACGAAATCACGGAATCCAGACATTAAAACAGAATTGAACAATATTCAAAAATGTATTGAACTTATTTGAAAATGCATTAATTTGCCCAAGTGAGACATGAATGTGAGACATGAGACATGCATTTTGTTCATGCCATAAGACATGAACAAAATGCATCAGTGATTCGTATTTTCATGCAACTTTCTGAAACGGCACAGGAATGCCCGTCTGTGTGCATGTGTGTGGTGCGCGTGTATGTCTACACTTGCGTAGCCATTAGCAATGATGCTAATGATAACCTTCTTCTGGTAGAAATGGAAAGGCTTTCCCAAAAACCTTCTCAATTAAATGTTAACTTCAAAAGTAGCCTGGCAGAATGCTGTCATGATATTTAGTATTATTTTTTATTTTTTTAGGGGGTAGATCAGCTTTAATATTGCAGTTAGATTGTAATTTCCATCAATGTAATTGTCTGCATCACTTCCAATCCCCCATATGTTTTTTTTCTTTTTTTCCCCTCGCATATATGTGTATATATATATATATATATGTGTATATATATATATATGTGTATATATATATATATATATATATATATATATATATATATATATATATATATATATATATATATATATATATATATATTACATATATATACATATATATATATACACACACAGTCGGGAGAACAAGTATTTGATACACTGCCGATTTTGCAGGTTTTCCTACTTACTTATTTTTATCATAGGTACACTTCAACTGTGAGAGACGGAATCGAAAAAATCCAGAAAATCACATTGTATGATTTTTAAGTAATTAATTTGCATTTTATTGCATGACACATCAGAAAAGCAGAACTTAATATTTGGTACAGAAACCTTTGTTTGCAATTACAGATATCATACGTTTCCTGTAGGTCTTGACCAGGTTTGCACACACTGCAGCAGGGATTTTGGCCCACTCCTCCATACAGACCTTCTCCAGATCCTTCAGGTTTCGGGGCTGTCGCTGGGCAATACGGACTTTCAGCTCCCTCCAAAGATTTTCTATTGGGTTCAGGTCTGGAGACTGGCTAGGCCACTCCAGGACCTTGAGATGCTTCTTACGGAGCCACTCCTTAGTTGCCCTGGCTGTGTGTTTCGGGTCGTTGTCATGCTGGAAGACCCAGCCATGACCCATCTTCAATGCTCTTACTGAGGGAAGGAGGTTGTTGGCCAAGATCTCGCGATACATGGCCCCATCCATCCTGTCCCCTTTGCAGAAAAGCATCCCCAAAGAATGATGTTTCCACCTCCATGCTTCACGGTTGGGATGGTGTTCTTGGGGTTGTACTCATCCTTCTTCCCCCAAACACGGCGAGTGGAGTTTAGACCAAAAAGCTCTATTTTTGTCTCATCAGACCACATGACCTTCTCCCATTCCTCCTCTGGATCATCCAGATGGTCATTGACAAACTTCAGACAGGCCTGGACATGCGCTGGCTTGAGCAGGGGGACCTTGCGTGCGCTGCAGGATTTTAATCTATGACGGCGTAGTGTGTTACTAATGGTTTTCTTTGAGACTGTGGTCCCAGCTCTCTTCAGGTCATTGACCAGGTCCTGCCGTGTAGTTCTGGGCTGATCCCTCACCTTCCTCATGATCATTGATGCCCCACGAGGTGAGATCTTGCATGGAGCCCCAGACCGAGGGTGATTGACCGTCATCTTGAACTTCTTCCATTTTCTAATAATTGCACCAACAGTTGTTGCCTTCTCACCAAGCTGCTTGCCTATTGTCCTGTAGCCCGTCCCAGCCTTGTGCAGGTCTACCATTTTATCCCTGATGTCCTTACACAGCTCTCTGGTCTTGTCCATGGTGGAGAGGTTGGAGTCTGTTTGATTGAGTGTGGGGACAGGTGTCTTTTATACAGGTAACGAGTTCAAACAGGAGGGCTTCTTAAAGTAAAACTAACAGGTCTGTGAGAGCCGGAATTCTTACTGGTTGGTAGGTGATCAAATACTTATGTCATGCAATAAAATGCAAATTAAGTACTTAAAAATCATACAATGTGATTTTCTGGATTTTTGTTTACGATTCCGTCTCTCACAGTTGAAGTGTACCTATGATAAAAATTACAGACCTCTACATGCTTTGTAAGTAGGAAAACCTGCAAAATCGGCAGTATATCAAATACTTGTTCTCCCCACTGTACATATCCTTTAAAAATATATATATTTCCCTTTATTACTTTCCAACCCCGCCATCCCTTCCCTAATTGGAGTAAACTTGTGAACAGCAATGCTTAGGCCTCTACTTCATGCTTATACATACTATATTCATTTTATGGACACAGTCAATAATTATATTTTGTTTGTTTTTACTCCACAACTTCCTCCGATCATTTTCATGATGTCCATCTGGTATGCGTCTGTATGCTATATCTTTCTAACTGTGCTCTTTCACAAAAGCTCACAAGATATAACCTATATACTTATTATGGACACAGCATGTCTTACACTAGTTATCTTGTTGTTATTAGTTGTCATGAATGCTGTCATGATTACTTGCATCAATCCAGTGGCCATTTGTTTTGCAAACTGCTCTTAACCAAACAACAGTCTCTTCCTGGTTAGAACTTGCATTAAAGGGTAACTGCACCCAAAAATCTAATTTTCAAATAAAAAATCCCAGTCCTCAAAAATGGTCTCCTGATGTGGTTTAAACATGGTTGTGGACTTAAAACATCACATTTTGTTGTTTTTCTATTAAAAAAGTGTGATTTTGAGAGCGAAAACCTGAAAAAAAACAGGAGAAACTGAAACCTTGAAAAATAAAATAGAGGAAACAGAATTTGTAGGGCCCTAATGTTGGTTCCAGGCTCAACAGCCACATGATGTTCTGAAATGAGACCATAGCCAACTAATCCCACAGTCTCGGTCTCTCTTCCCCTCAGTCTTCTTCAGTCTGACTCCCTCGATTCTCTCGCGCTCCCTGTTTCACGGTCTGTTTCATTTAGTCTTTTATCTCTCCCTCTGTCTTGCTCTCTCCTTCAGTCTGTCTCCATCAGTCTCTCTCTTCATCACCCTCCCTCTCTTCCTCCCTCTGCACTGACCTACCTGGCTTCGTGGAGCGAGGGAGTGAGAAAGTGGGTCAGCAGAAGATAAGCAAAAAAGGGCAACTGTCTCCTCCCCCAGGCCTAACCAGACGATCGCCAACCATGTGCCTTCGGATTTAGACCACCCAAAAGCTACACTTCGAAATTAAGGAAGCAGTACAAAGTCAGGCTACAGCAACGACTGCTTGTCTGTCTGGAAAGGACTAAAACAAATGACCAACTACAAACCAAAAGCTCCCCCAATGGCAGACGACCCCTTACCCTTCCTCTCCAGGCACCTCTCTCCTCTACCATCCCAGGAAGCCCCCACCCCTGGTCATCACACAGCAAGAGGTCAACAGACTCTTTAGGAAACAGAACACCAAGAAGGCTGCCGGCCCGGAGAAGGTCTCTCCAGCCACATTTAAGCACTGCGCTGACCAGCTCGCCCATATTTTCACGGACATATTTCAACCAGTCACTAGAGCAATACACGGTTCCTGCCTGTTTCAAATCCTCCATCATTGTTCCAGTCCCGAAAAAACTAAAAGGTGTCCTGCCTGAACGACTACAGACCTGTAGCACTCACCATCATGAAAACATTTGCGCACCTGGTACTGTCCCATCTCAAAACCATCACTGATCTATGGATGACGCTGTCAACATGGGCCTACACTGCATCCTCAAACATCTCGATAACCCAAAGACATGTGTAAGGATATTCTTCTTCACGACTGTGCGCGTGTGTTTGGACCATTTTAAATCCTTTGAAATTGAAGCTCTGCAGTCCCGTCAGTGTGGATGGGGGCTTGCCACCCGTTTCTTATAGTCCACAATCAGCTCCTTGGTCTTACTGACGTTGAGGGGGAAGTTGTTGTTCCGGCACCACACTGCTAGGTCACGGACCCTCCTCCCTGTAGGCTGTCTCATCGTCACCGGTGATCAGGCCTACCACCGTCATGTCATCAGCAAACTTGATGATGGTGTTGGAGTAATGCGTAGCCACGCAGTCGTGGGTGAACAGGAAGTACAAGAGGGGACTAAGCACACACCCCTGTGGGGCCCCAGTGTTGAGGGTCAGCGTGGCCGAGGTGATGCTGCCTACCCTCACCACCTGGGATCGGCCCGTCAGGAAGTCCAGGATCCAGTTGCAGAGGGAGGTGTTCAGTCCCAGGGTCCTAAGCTTGGTGACGAGCTTGGAGGGGACTATGGTGTTGAACGCTGAGCTGTAGTCAATGAACAGCATTCTCACATAGGTATTCCTCTTTTCTAGGTGGGTAAGATTTAGATTGCGTTGTCTATGGATCTGTTGGGGCGGTATGCAACTTGGTGTGTGTCTAGGGTTTTTGGGATGATAGAGTTGATGTGTGCCAGCCTCTCAAAGCACTATATAATTACAGATGTGAGTATTACAGGGTGGAAGTCATTGTGGCATGAAGTCTTAGAGTTCTTGGGAACAGGAATGATGGTGGTCACCTTAAAACGTGGGGATTACAGACTGGGACAAGGAGAGGTTGAAAATGTCAGTTAATATACCTGCCAGCTGTTCTGCGCATGCTCTGATAAAGCACCCTGGAATACAGTCGGGCACCACGGTCTTGAAGGTGTTGACCTGATTAAAGACCTTACTCACGTCGGCCTCAGAGAGCGAGATCACCCAGACGGGCCTCACACCCGGCACGATGTTGTTATTGTCGAAGCGTGCATTAAAGTTTGTCTGGTAGAGAGGCATCGTTGGGCAGATCATGTCTGGGTCTTCCTTTGTAATCCTTAACCTCTACAGGATCGGTGTTCCGTATACGGGACGGTTGAGCTAACGTGCGCTAATGTGATTAGCATGACTGTTGTAAGTAACAGCAAACTTTCCAGACATGTCTTATATGGGCAGAAAGCTTACATTCTTGTTAATCTAACTGCACTGTCCAATTTACAGTAGCTATCACAGTGGAAAAATACCATGCTATTGTTTGGGGAGAGTGCACCACAACAAAAAACGTATCATGGCAACTGGTTTGATACATTCACCTCTGAAGGTAAATAATGTACTTACATTCAGTAATCTTGCTCTGATTTGTCATCCTAAGGGTCCCAGAGATAAAATGTAGCATAGTTTTGTTTGATAATTTTTATATTCAAATGTAGGAACTGGGTTCTACAGTTTGAACCCCTGCTGTCTCTGGCTCCACACCCACCCCCGGCCATCTAGATGTGTGAAAGTTAGTGTATAAGATAATGATCCATCATGTATGACATTCCTGGGAGTGTGTAAACTTACATTTTGTATTACCATATAATTTCTGTATGTTCTCTTTAGTTATGTACTTGAAAATGTATGAATTGACCAATTCGGCACATTTGGGCAGACTTGATACAAAATAGTCCAGTATTGCAATGCTTCACTGGATCAATCTGAACCTTTGCATACACACTTCTGCCATCTAGTCGCCATAATCTAAATTGCGCCTAAACTGCAATATTATATTGTGGCCTTTCTCTTGCATTTCAAAGATGGAAGAAAAAAAACAAAAGTAAACGCATGTTTTTCTGTTTGTATTATCTTTTACCAGATCTAATGTGTTATATTCTCCTACATTAATTTCACATTTCCACAACCTTCAAAGTGTTTCCTTTCAAATGGTATCAAGAATATGCATATCCTTGCTTCAGGTCCTGAGCTACAGGCAGTTAGATTTGGGTTTGAAAAGGGAAAAAAAGGGTCCGATCCTTAATAGGTTAATGGACATGTAATATTCCACCTTATTCCTATATTGTCCTTTTTTTTTTTTTGCTCGTTTCATGACTCTTCATTTTAGGTGGGAAAGAGCCCAGGGCAGATGAGTCGAAGTTGAAGCCGGAATTGAGGTAAGTAACTGCCGATTTGATGTTCAAAAGTTATTGTTGGCTGTAAGAAATGATGGCGGATTAATTGTGAAATTCAAGTAAAAGTAAACGCCAAAAGAATCACAAAATACCAAAGTTGGGTCGGAGCTTGCAAAACAGCAGACATCCAGTACGACGCCATCTTTTTTTAGAGTGGTGACATTCTCATTCCCCAACTTTTTTACTCCCTGGGTAGGAATTCCTCCCTTATTTTCCCAGACTGTTCCCATTCTCTCGCTCGCTCGCTCACACACACACACACACACACGCGCACACGCACATTGTGTCTGTGTGTCGTGGTGTCTGTGTGTTGTGGTGTGTTTGTGTTGTGGTGTGTGTATTGTGATGTGTGTTGTGGTTGTGGGGCACATGTAGATGCCATCATCACTAGATGACAGAGAGGGGGAGCAGAGGAGGGACCTGCTAGATGATCGCCAGGGCTTAAAGACACAAAGAGTGACACAAACGGGCTTTTGTACCCCCAGGAAAAAGGTTGCTGTGTGTGTGTCTGTGTCTGTGTTTGTGTGTGTGTGTGAGAGAGAAAGAGAGAGAAAATGGGAACAGTCTGGGAAAATAAGGGGGGGATTTCCGACCCTGGGATTAGAATAAAGTTGGGGGATGGGAGTGTCACAATTTCACCACTCAGGAGTGGAATTCCCGAACATGGGACAAGGGAGGAGGGGAAGAGCGCAGAGGAAAGGACGGCAGCTGCCATTCTTACTGGTAATGAGCCCATTCATTCAAGAGATTAAAGAAATTTCTAATTGAAAGTGAATGGACCATTTCCACATTCTTAAAATATGCCTGGAAAGTGTAAAACCGGAGATGTAAACAAACTGGAAGCACCTCGTGAATATTTGGAGGCATTAAACCGTCATATGTTCATGTACTGTATGTTGTTTTTACGTATCTGCAATCCTGCCTACATAATTGCCCCTTGGCCTTGTGGGATAAAGTATTTTTAATTGAATTTAATTTAAAAAAGAGAATAAGAGCAGTAGCTAAATGTGTTAATTGTTTTGCCCTACAGTAAACTAAGTAGTTGGTTAGCTACTGTACCTACAGATATTTACACTGCGAATAACTCTAGCTAGCTAACCCTGCAAGCTAACTTAGTTGAATTAATCTAGCTAGCTAGCAAACTAAGTTAGCTAGCTAGCTAGATTAATTCAACTAAGTAAGCTTGCAGGGCTAGCTAGCTAGAGTTATTTGCATTTATTCACATACTTAAATGTGAATAACTCGAACTAACTAGATTAGCAAGCTAATATAAATGTGAATAACTCTAGCTAGCTAGCCCTGCAAGTTAACTTTGTTGAATTACTCTAGCTAGTCATTTAACTAAATTAGATTGCAGGGTTAGCTAGCTAGAGTTATTCACATGTATATTAGCTTGCTAAGCTAGTTAGCTAAAGTTATTCACATTTCACAAAGCTTCCTAATAGGCTTGGGCGGTATCCAGATTGTCATACCTTCATACCGACCTTGTGCCATACCGGGATATTTGGTAATACCGGTACTGAACACATGGGGCACTCTTTTCAAATACCACTGATACTATGTAATCCGAAGGTTAGCAATGCTAAGAATTACATGTAAAATCCCATAGAGAATGCTAACTAAACGCTAACGAGCACATTGAACATTTTATACAGTCTCTGATCTAAACTATAGAAGTAACTCAAAAATGCTACTCACAGTTTGCTGCACGCACAAAACTAATATTAGACAGCAAGGCTCTTGATCCAGGAGGGGATTCTCTGCTGTTACGAAGTGAATGTTTGATTTTGGAAGAACCTATCCACTTAGCTAGATAGCTAATTACCTATTAAATTAGCAAACCAAATGCACAACTGCAGAGCATTTAGCACATTTTAGACAGTTAACTTAGGAGTTATAAGATTTCTAGCTGGCAAACATTTAGTTGGGAATTTCATTCGGTAACTAGATCACCTGGCACAACGGTGAGTAACTCAAAAGGCTCCGGTCTCCCGTGGTTGTGTGCTTGTAAACAAACACCACGTGACTGGGCACTACCGGTAAATTGCATAATGAAGAATGCAAAATGAAGAATGCAATCTTCTTTATCTCCTAACGTATTGCACAAGTTGACTGCAGGTATTTAAGAAGTAGCTACAAATATTCAACATTTAAAATAAAAAAACTTCAAATAAATAGTTTCAACGGTATTGAAAAACTATCCCGTGGCTTTTTCCAAATACCCCGGTATACGGTATACCGCCCAAGCGTACTTGCTAAACTAATTAGCAAGAGTTACTCACATTTATGTAAAGTTAGGAAGCTACTGCTCCTTAGGCTACTGTTGATAGCTAGTTAGCATAATGCTGTTCATGCCTCAAAATGATGAAGAGTCTGCTTTGTGTTTACATTTTCTGTTTGTGCCAGTATTTTATTGAATTTCAATTCATATCCCGAATCGGACCGAACTGAAATCAACTCCATACCACAAGATATTGCTCAAGTTGACAAGAGTTATTTCTCAGTCCCTCCTCTTTTGGCCGCTTCCCAATCCCACACACACCAAGCCCCCCACGATTATGACAAGTATTTTTTGTAATTATCCGTGATAAGAAAAAAGTAATCTTCAGCTGCCAGCACACATCTCTCTTTCACTCAAACAGTGTGAAGCGCTGTGTGCTCTAAACAACTATTGGCTAGTTCTTCTGTATGTAAAGAAATGGGGCGGGGTATCGGTTGAGCCTGCTGCAACGATTGGATTAGAACAAGCCACTCTCCCACTGCTCTCATTTCCCCAGACAGACACACGCATGGCTCTGTTTCACTCTTTCATTCACTCACTCACTCACACTCACACACGCTCGCTCACTCACAGTCAGTCACTCGTCTCAGGGCACAAGTCTCCCCTTTTCCAAACGTGTATAAATCAGAATCAGTAGCTAGTCATTGTTGTTCAATCTAGTTAATTCCTGTTGACTTGGCTGAGCCCATATGGTTGTTTTAGTCTGTCTACTTGGCTGAGGCCATTTGGTTGTTTTAGTCGGTCTACTTGGCTGAGGCCATATGGTTGTTTTAGTCTGTCTACTTGGCTGAGGCCATATGGTTGTTTTAGTCTGTCTACTTGGCTGAGGCCATATGGTTGTTTTAGTCTGTCTACTTGGCTGAGGCCATATGGTTGTTTTAGTCTGTCTACTTGGCTGAGGCCATATGGTTGTTTTAGTCGGTCTACTTGTTGTTTAGTAGGCCTACTTAGTCTGTCCATATATTTATTCCATTGCTGACGATGTCTGTCGTTATGTCGTGATGTCGTGCTTGCTGTTATTTCTTCTCTCCCAGGCATGTTACCGAGCGACAGATCATTAGAAAATAAAATGACAAATGTAAATAGTTTATTTTGATTGTACAAACACAGTGTCGGGAGAGAAAAGTTTTGCTCCTCTCGAAAGTGAAACAATATACGGGGCAAGTTAATTATTCTACCTTCATCTAAATCTGTCTGGAATAAATGCAGGCAGTAGCAGCCAGCCATGCATTAGGCTATTTATTAGCCTATTTTGTTCATAATTGAATAGGGGTAAGTAAGTCAATCATGTGCATTTTCATCTGTCAGGGTCGTTTTACAATGTGTGTGAATGAGTGAAGGGACATAATGATGTGCTTTGAGTGATAACTCGGTAATGTGCACTTGAGGTAAAGGCTTTACTGGCATTTAAAGCACACTTCCGGGTTTTTCGATCGTGAGTAAATCCGATTATGAGTATGAATTGTGATTAGAAATACGAGTATGACAAGATCTGCACAACCATAGTTCAGTACTCCCGAAGTTGTTGACTGTTTTTGTGCTTGCCAGTTAGCTAGCAGTTCTCAGCTGTTAGCAGCCAATGGCTATCAGTTTCTTACTGGCGATAAAAACGGATGATTGCCATCATTTTGTCTGAGCCATTACTGAATTATTTAATGTAACAAATCAAACATTAAACTTCGTAAACAATTAATGGTAATTCATGGTAACCTCGTAAACAATTCATTTAGACCTGCTGTTTATTTGAAACAGGTGTTTATGTGCTGAAATGTGTTCCGTTGCCCGGCTATTAAAAGGGGCAGGCGGCTATTTAATTGAAGTTTTACGGTAGTTGGTCTTAGCAAGCTGCTAATGTGCAAAAATGTTTTGTTTTAGCCCCTAATGCTAATCGCTACTTAGCTAGCTGGCCACTTAGATAGGCCAAATCTTGCTAGCAAACCTTTGCTCTAATACAGGCTTGTACCAGTGGTGGATTATATCAGCGTTGTTTGTGCAACAGCTTGTTCTTAAATCAGGTATAAAGGTGAAGAATATTCTAACATCTTTGTCTGAATGCACAGGTAACTGCCAAAATAAAGGCATTGGGCCACCACGAGCCAGAACAGCTTCAATGCACCTTGGCATAGATTCTACAAGTGTCTGGAACTAAATCGGAAGTATGCAACACCATTCTTCCACGAGAAATTCCATCATTTGGTGTTTTACTAATGGTAGTGGAAAACGCTGTCTCAGGTGCCACTCCAGAATCTCCCATAAGAGTTAAATTGGGTTGTGATCTGGTGACAGACGGCCACGGCATATGGTTTACATTGTTTTCATGCTCATCAAACAATTCAGTGACCACTCGTGCCTTGTGGATGGGGGCATTGTCATCCTATGGGGGCTATAGCCGTGGTAGCCAAAATAATGGCCTGCCCAACATTTTTATACATGACCCTAAGCATGATGAGATGTTAATTGTTTAATTAACTCAGGTACCACACCTGTGTGGAAGCACCTGCTTTCAATATACTTTGTGTCCCTCATTTACTCAAGTGTTTCCATTATTTTGGCAGTTACCTGTACCCAGGGGCGCAACTTTCACTGGGGATGGGGAGACATGTCCCCCCCCACATTCTGAAATTGCATTTTTGTCCCCCCCAGTTTTATCATTGGAATGTGATACAAAACGAGGCAACGGTGTGCTTTAGGACCATGCGGACGCCTCCGAGCAGTCGGGTAGGCTGTTTGGAGTGTTTATCTGACTGGATTTTTTTGTTTTTTAATGTATGTCCCCCCCACTTCTAAAACCAAAGTTGAGCCCCTGCCAGTACCCATATATTTCAATCCAATTAGGGTCCAAAGGGAAACACTGACCAACACTTTGGTTCTTACTCAGTTAAAACCATCTCTTCCCTTACTTTTTCATTCGTTGTCATGTCAAACAAAACTGCATTCCAAGTGCTCCACTGTATTCCAACCATAAAAGTCCAACAGTTTACCCATGTGTTTTGACCTATAAATCGCAATATTTGGTACAAAAATCATATCGTGCAGCCCTAACTTTCCCCAACAAGACGTAAGTCAGTATGTCAGTGAAACACTTACCAATGTTTGGATGGTTTAGAATCTTCATTATTCGGACTTCCCTGAAGAGCTGAAGACAGATAGAGAAAAGAAAGGACATTTAGAAGAAGTGAGACATTTTCTCTCCTCCAGATACTTAGAAGAACAGAAACGTCGCTGGTTACATTCTCTGGTTGTGAGAGGGACAGTATACAGGCCAATATTGGACACTAAAACTAAAGTACGTACTTTACTACAGGTTTCCACACATAGTCTCACAACACAAACACATATGACTTCTCTTATTGTTATTGGTAACTTCAAGTCTCTCTCGCCCTCGTACCGCCCCAAAAACAATCACACACACACTTCCCACAAGCTACTTCCACATGAACAAAAGAGAGCGAGAGAGAGAGCCTTCCAACTATCCCAGACTATGACTTTCTGGGAAGCAAAACTCTTCCTCTGCCTTTCTGGGAAGCTAAACTCTTCCTCTGCCTTTCTGGGAAGCTCAACTCTTCCTCTGCCTTTCTGGGAAGCTAAAGTCTTCCTCTGCCTTTCTGGGAAGCTAAAGTCTTCCTCTGCCTTTCTGGGAAGCTAAAGTCTTCCTCTGCCTTTCTGGGAAGCTAAAGTCTTCCTCTGCCTTTCTGGGAAGCTAAAGTCTTCCTCTGCCTTTCTGGGAAGCTAAACTCTTCCTCTGCCTTTCTGGGAAGCTAAACTCTTCCTCTGCCTTTCTTTGCCCCTCCCTATTTTCATTTACTCCCTCCCCCTTTCCCTCCTTCCCTCACTATTGTTCTAAATTCAATCATCCTCTTCACCCTCCTCATCATTCAGTTCATTGAAGTCACATGCACCATTATCAGTTTCTATCTGCTTTCTATCGCCCATTCTTCCATTGACAACAGAGTAGCATATTTTAATAGTAGCCAGAGCAATGCTGAGTGGTCATGTGCTGAATGCATGGACAGCACGGATATTACTGGAAAAAGTGACATTTGGAAATAGAGCTGCATTTTGAGAGTTATTTGACAAAGGAAAGTGTCATAGAAACGGCAGAATATGCTCTTTCTGATACTATATAGAAATCAAAATGTTTTACCTGCATGTGACTCCGAAGGAGAATTTGATATAGTGATGCTCCTTTCCCTGCATCTGTCATTTACAACATGCGCCCATCTCTTCATGTACAATTTGACAACTGATAGGCCTAATAATTGTCACTCATCAGATAGTCAATTTAATCTTGTCTATAGGCTAACTCTTATTATATGTGAAATGAGTTTGGGTATAGTTTAGGTGTAGTTTTGATGGGCCGGCTGTGCAGGCTGACTGGCATCGTTTGTTTACCGCTCATCAACTTGGATAGAGTCAAGGATATGATTTGCATTATTCTAAAGGCATGTTTTCATTTCCCTTACGATACATTTGATTAGTAATAGAGTTACAGCAAATAAAACAGTCCAGTAACAGCTTATTTTTACAAAGCAAAACATAAAAGAGAATGGTATCAACCCGCAAGGCACGTGGTAAAATTATTTGCTGCTGATAAATAGGCCTAACACAAAGTCATCATTACAGGGAAGGAGGGGAAGGAGCAGGACAAAGCTTATTTCTGGCAGATTTTTTTAAATTGACAAAATCAAACGTCAATGGCCGTTGGCCTATGGCGGTTCTAGTGTTAACTCAGTTGCCGGAGAGGAAGGTCAGAGATTTCACCATGAGGCCAATGGTGACATTAAAACAGTTACAGAGTTGAATGGCTGTGATAGGAAAAAAACTAGGATGGATCAACAACAACAGAAGGATGCCTGTACAAAATAAAGAATATTCCAAAACATGCATCCTGTTTGCAATAAGGCACTTAAGTAAAACAGCAAAGAATGTGGCAAAGAAATGAACTTTATGCCCTGAATACAAAGCGTTATGTTTGGGGAAAATCCAACACAACACATCATTGAGTACCACTCTTCATATTTTCAAGCTTGGTGATGGCTGCATCATGTTATGGGTATGCTTGTCATCGGCAAGGACTAGGGAGTTTATGATGAAAATTAACTGAATAGAGCTAAGCACAGGCAAAATCCTAGACAAAAACTTGGTTCAATCTACTTTCCAACAGACACTGGGAGACAAATTCACCTTTCTGCAGGACAATAACCTACAACAAGGCCAAACATACACTGGAGTTGCTTACCATGACAACAGTGAATATTCCTGAGTGGCCTACTAACAGTTTTGACTTAAATCTACTTGAAAATATATGGCAAGACTTGAAAATGTCTGTCTGTTAATGATCAACAACCAACTTGGTCGAGCTTGAAGAATTTAAAAAATAATAATGTGAAAGTATTGTACAATCCAGGTGTGCAAAGCTCTTAGAGACTTACCCAGAAAGACTCACAGCTGTAACCGCTGCCAAAGGTGATTCTAACATGTATTGACTCAGGGGGTTGAATATCTATCTAATCAAGATATTAGTGTTATTTTTCATAATTATTTAATAGATGTTAAAATGTTTTTTTCCACTTTGACAGAGTATGTTGTGTAGAAAGTTGACAAAAAAATGACAATTAAATCAATTTTAATCCCACTTTGTAAAACAACAAAATGTGGAAAAAGTAAAAGTGGTGAGAATACTTTCTGAAGGCAATGTATCTGCCTCTCTCCCTTGCCCTCTCCCTCGGTCTCCATTTCTACGTCAGTGGAGCCCAGCTTCAAACGACACATTAGCCTAATGAACCCGGGAAAGGACTGAAGAACAAGTACATAGAGAAATCACTCAGTCAGTCTGTTTGTGCATTTCACATGGGAGTACATTCCATGTTATTTGACCCCAATTGAATTCTAACTTAAAATTACTTTACCGTACATTACGTTACATTACCTTGTAAGGCCTAACATGACTTGAGAGGACCCACAGTAAGTACAGGCATTGAACCCAGTCAACCCACAACCCTGGTGTTGTTAGCTGCTTTCAAACTAAGCTGACTCACTTGGCCAATGAATCCTTCCTCTTCCTCCCTCTGTCCTTTGCAGTCTTTGTGTCCAGCTGCATACCACTTTGCTCGTCTTCTATGTGACTCTCTTTATATCTATCCATCGCTCTTTCGCCGCAACTTTTCCCTCCCTCTCCATTCCCTCCCTCTCCACTCCCTCCATCTTCTCCCTCCCTCTCCACTCCCTCCCTCTCCATTCCCTCCCTCTCCACTCCCTCCCTCTCCACTCCCTCCCTCTCCACTCCCTCCATCTTCTCCCTCCCTCTCCACTCCCTTTATCTTCTCCCTCCCTCTCCACTCCCTTTATCTTCTCCCTCCCTCTCCACTCCCTTTATCTTCTCCCTCCCTCTCCACTCCCTCCCTCTCCATTCCCTCCCTCTCCACTCCCTTTATCTTCTCCCTCCCTCTCCACTCCCTCCCTCTCCACTCCCTCCATCTTCTCCCTCCCTCTCCACTCCCTTTATCTTCTCCCTCCCTCTCCACTCCCTCCATCTTCTCCCTCCCTCTCCTCTCCCTCCATCTTCTCCCTCCCTCTCCACTCCCTCCCTCTCCACTCCCTCCATCTTCTCCCTCCCTCATCTTCTCCCTCCCTCTCCATTCCCTCCCTCTCCACTCCCTCCATCTTCTCCCTCCCTCTCCCTCCATCTTCTCCCTCCCTCTCCACTCCCTCCCTCTCCACTCCCTCCATCTTCTCCCTCCCCCATCTTCTCCCTCCCTCTCCATTCCCTCCCTCTCCACTCCCTCCATCTTCTCCCTCCCTCTCCCTCCATCTTCTCCCTCCCTCTCCACTCCCTCCATCTTCTCCCTCCCTCTCCACTCCTCCATCTTCTCCCTCCCTCTCCACTCCCTCCATCTTCTCCCTCCCTCTCCACTCCCTCCATCTTCTCCCTCCCTCTCCACCCCCTCCATCTTCTCCCTCCATCTCCACTCCCTCCATCTTCTCCCTCCATCTCCACTCCCTCCATCTTCTCCCTCCCTCTCCACCCCCTCCATCTTCTCCCTCCATCTCCACTCCCTCCATCTTCTCCCTCCCTCTCCATTCCCTCCCTCTCCACTCCCTCCATCTTCTCCCTCCATCTCCACTCCCTCCATCTTCTCCCTCCATCTCCACTCCCTCCATCTTCTCCCTCCCTCTCCACTCCCTCCATCTTCTCCCTCCCTCTCCACTCCCTCCATCTTCTCCCTCCCTTGCACTATCTTCAGGCCTCAATAGAGGCTGAACACTCAGCGCAGTGAATCATAAAGTAGTCATAAAGTAGCCAGTATGTGAATGTAGGCCTAAGTGTATGTTCTTGTGTGTTATAATAGTATGTTATATGTATCAAGTAAGCATGTGTGTGTGTGTGTGTGTGTGTGTGTGTGTGTCTGTGGACGTGTTTAAGTGTACTTGTGGGGACCAGAAGTCCTCACAGGGATAGAAAAACAAGGAAAATGTTGACAAGTGGGGACATTTCCCACGTCCCCACAAGGAATATTGCTATTTTAGGCTTAGGGGTTAGGTTTAGGGTTAAGTTTACAATTAGGGTTCAGGTTAGAACTAAGGTTAGGGTTAGGGGTTACAGTTAGTTTTAGGGTTAGGGGTTTGGGGTTAAGATAAGGCTTAGGGTTAGGGATTAGGGAAAATAGGATTTTAGATGGGAATAAATTATTTGGTCCCCACAAGGATAGCAATACAAAACTGTGTGTGTGTGTGTGTGTGTGTGTGTGTGTGCCATGTGCCATGACTCCTGATTGCCCTGTCTTTTTGAGTGCTCTGACTCCACCAACACAACCACTAAAGCATGTGCACACCATTGTGCAAACAAACACACATCTTCACTGACACACACACACACACGCATTTCACTACACCCGCTATAACATCTGCTAAACACGTGTATGTGACAAATAAAAATGTGATTTGACACACACACACACAAACACACGTACAAAGAATGGGTTCACATAGCATGGCACCCCTTTCTTCTAGCATCGTCTTACCAGTGATCATTCTCGGTCCATACGGCCACATCTAATGTGAAAACATATGAATGTGGCCCCTGGAGCATTGAAACACACCCTAGCGAATAAGAGATGGTGGTGTATATCAACTTTATTCCACCAGACAGAGGACACCATTTAACCAGAATGTACTTCCTGGTACAGTAGGAACTCAGAACTTCAGCAACATATATGTGATAAAGACATGGTTTTAAAACACAAATGAGAATACATAGATGTCCATGGAGTTTGGAGATCTCCCTGCCTAGACTAAATCACCTGGGTCGTGTTGATTAGGCACCAAACGGAAGAAAAGAGACTGGAAAAGAAAGAGACTACATGGACTGGTCCAATAAGAAATGCTAATATTCATTTTCCATTGCAAGTGTTTAAAAAAGTTTTCCATTGCCTGCCCTAATGAACATGACCCAGGGTTACTGTACACGGGAGGGTCATTCTGAACATAGAGTAATGTACACCGTGCTCAGACCAGGTACAGTAGACCAGGGAAATGACGGGGTGTAAAAGGCTAAATTTAGCTGCCAGCTACCCCTGGCCAATGGCTTTGAACATGAAGAGGTAACAGTATCTCCTCATCAATGGTGTCTTATTCAACCCCCTCAAAGGCTTTGAGGGTCATTGGGCTCTAAATCTGGTGTTGGGCTCTAAATCTGGTGGTGTTAGTGAGAGAGGGGTAAAGAAAGGGAGAGAGGAGGGGGAGAGAGAGAGAGAGAGAGAGAGAGGGGAAGAGAGAGAGGGGGAGAGAGAGAGAGAGAGGGGAGAGAGAGAGAGAGGGAGAGAGAGAGAGAGAGGGAGAGAGAGAGAGAGAGGGGAGAGAGAGAGAGGGAGAGAGGAGAGGAGAGAGAGAGAGAGAGAGAGAGAGAGAGAGAGAGAGAGAGAGAGAGAGAGAGAGAGAGAGAGAGAGAGAGAGAGAGAAAAGATAGTGTGACAAGTGTAGAGACTGTCACCTTTCGAAGGAGGCAAAGGTGGCGTGGTGGACGTGCTCCGACCTACCGGACTGACAGAAGAACTGACTGGCTGACTGACTGAGTGACAGCCTGTTTTGACAACTCAATCTCTGTCTTGGATGAGATGGTTGACTACCTATAAGACTGTGGGATATTGCATGATGCTGGCAGACTGACTGCTAGACAGTGTGACAGACTGACTGTTTCACTGATTGACTGACTGACAGTGTGAGTGACCGACGGACTGTCTGACAGATGGACTGACTGACTGTGCCTGCCACATATATGGGAAAGAGATCTCAACAGCAGTGGCTCCCTCTCCATTTAATTTATTTTATGTGCACTGAAGGAAATAAGAGCAAGCTAGAGCTACAGTAAATCGCTAGGCATCCGCCATTTTGCTTTCGCTCATCGTATCTATTGAATAACCATTTAACTGACAGTTTTGGATGAAGACCGCCATGAAAATAAAATAAAATAACTGTCAAATGTGTTTAAATAGGCCCACATTCATTTTACTTATATATATATAAACTTTGGACACACCAACTCATTCAAGGGTTTTTCTTTATTTTTACTATTTTCTACATTGTAGAATAAGATTGAAGACATCAAAACTATGAAATAACACATATGGAATCATGTAGTAACCAAAAAAGTGTTAAACAAATAAAAATATATTTTATATTTGAGATTCTTCAAATAGCCACCCTTTGCCTTGATGACAGCTTTGCACACTCTTGGCATTCATTCACTCTGCGGTCCGACTCGCAAAGTGGGTTGAGGTCGGGGGATTGTGGAAGCCAGGTCATCTTGATGCAGCACTCCATCACACTCCTGCTTGGTCAAATAGCCCTTACACAGCCTGGAGGTGTGTTGGGTCATTGTCCTGTTGAATAAAAAATTATAGTCCCACTAAGCCCAAACCAGCAAAGCACCCTCACACCATAACACCTCCTCCTCCATGCTTTACGGTGGGAAATACACGAGGAGATCATCCGCTCATCAACACCGCGTCTCACAAAGACACGGCGGTTGGAACCAAAAATCTCCAATTTGGACTCCAGACCAAAGGACACATTTCCACCGGTCTAATGTCCATTGCTCATGTTTCTTGGCCCAAGCAGGTCTCTTCTTCTTATTGGTGTCCTTTAGTAGTGGTTTCTTTGCAGCAATTCGACCATGAAGGCCTGATTCACACAGTCCCCTCTGAACAGTTGATGTTGAGATGTGTATGTTACTTGAACTCTGTGAAGCATTTATTTGGGGTGCAATTTCTGAGGCTGGTAACTCTAATGAACTTATCCTATGCAGCAGAGGTAACTCTGGGTCTTCCATTCCTGTGGCGGTCCTCATGAGTCCCAGTTTCATCATAGCGCTTGATGGTTTTTGCGACTGCACTTGAAGAAACGTTAAAAGTTCTTGAAACGTTCCATATTGACTGACCTTCATGTCTTAAAGTAATGATGGTCTGTCGTTTCTCTTTGCTTATTTGAGCTGTTCTTGCCATAATATAGGCTTGGTCTTTTACCAAATAGGGCTATCTTCTGTATACCAACCCTACCTTGTCACAACACAACTGATTGGCTCAAACGCATTAAGAAGGAAAACAATTCTACAAATTAACTTTTAACAAGGCACACCTGTTAATTGAAATGCATTCCAGGTGACTACCTCATGAAGCTGGTTGAGAGAATGCCAAGAGCGTGCAAAGTTGTCATCAAGGCAAAGGGTGGCTACTTTGAAGAATCTCAAATATAAAATATATTTGTTTAACACTTTTTTGGTTACTACATGATTCCATATGTGTTATTTCATAGTTTTGCTATCTTCACTATTATTCTACAATGTAGAAAATAGTAAAAAAATAAAGAAAAACCCTGGAATGAGTAGGCATCTCCAAACTTTTGACTGGTACTGTGTGTGTGTGTGTGTGTGTGTGTGTATACACACACACACACACACACACACACACACACACACACAATATATAGATATATATTTGTATAACTTTATTTTCATGTAGATAAACTAATAGCGGGAGTGTGTACTAATGATTATAAGCAACTGTTTTGCTAACTGTCTACTCCTCATCTTTCCAACTGTTGTTTGATGCTCTTGCAGCGAATCTGCTAGATGCACAGAGATGTAGAAGCACTAGCCTATAGGCTATGGCACTTTGTTTGACGTGTGGACTTTCTTTTATCCAAGGCACATTTTCATTACTTCCTAGTAAATAAATAAACACAAATCGGTCTTCTTTTAAAAAAACTGGTTGGATGTGTCTGACTATTCATGAATTCTTCTGGCTCTGAGGTCTATAATGCGCTAACGTTGTGTCAAATGGACAATGCACCAATCCTGTCCAACATGGCATGGTATCATTTGATATGGAATCTTTTCTTAATTTATAGAGTAATGAACGCTGATAAATAGGGTATGGACATGTTGCGTGTATTTGTTTCTATTTTAATGATTGACAATTTCATCTTCATACTGTCGCATAGCTGTCTCTCTCCTCTTCATACTTTCCTTGTCAATTCTTTATCTTACAGCCTACTTTCAGAGAGCCTAAGGTAGACCTAGGTTTATTAATACCTTTTAAGGAAAGGATAAATATTTGCTTGTGTCTAACATTAGCTGGTGGCTTTGATTGACGGATCCTTTTACAGGGGTGTACATGTGTGAGTTCGCTGATTCTTTCTATAGACCTATAATGTTATTTAGAAAGTTTCCTAAAGTAATCTGTCGGGACTCTCTCTTTAATAAGAATCAAACTCTTTAATGTAGTAAAATCTTCAGTAAAGGCCCTTTCTCACCAAGGCCATTATTTTCGTCCGAATAATAATTACGAAGAAAAAATAATATTACAAGCACGTCTTGTTTATGACGCCGTTCACACCAACTGCCAAATATCATCCTGCCATCATCTGTCAATTATTTATTCGGAACAGGTTTAATTTTCGCGTCTTTTCGTATGTGAAAATAAGCTAAATTCAAAACTCCTTGCCAGTTCATTGCGAACGCTGTAGCCTATTTTATATCCATTCAGCAAGAGGATCCATCGATGCTTCTCTTCTCCAATAGGCCAAGGCCTATTCCGTTTATTTTATTTTATTTAAATTGCTCGAAATAAGTTTCAAACTATACTGCTGTTCATTGGCTATATATAGGCTACTCATTCCAGAGCTAGAGAGAGGGGGAAGAGATGGACCAGTGGAGTTGCCAGTGGAGCGTGAATTGTGCAAGACGGGAACAGTGAAGAAGACAGAGAGATGTGTTAGAAGTTAATGAATATTTTAATGCATCATTCGTATAGCCTATATATTAGGCTATATATTAAGCCTGGCCGACCACTTGTGCTATAGGCAACCCGAAAAGATCCCTTATCAATAAGTGGTTGCACATACTTTGATAAAGCACTTACTCAAATTAAAATGTAGTGTCAACATAAGCATCTGTTTTCTAACGGTTGTCAGTTTCATCTTCATGCCTGTCACAGCTGTCTCTCTATATATCCACCTTAAAACGTTCCTCCTCAATTTATATCATAGGCTACATTGATTTAGCATTATCCTATAATGTAGACTATTTTTTTGATATCCTACAAAAAAGGATTTAACGCTTAAGGCAAGGTTTTTAATATGTTTTTGGGAAAGGACAAAGATTTGCTTATGTGTCTGAGTGAGATGCGCTGCAGGCAGCGTTTCCTCTCTTATTAAATGGGGTGCATCTGAATGAAACGTAGCCAAGATCCTTTCATGATGTATCCTTTAGGATGCATAGCATTTACAGTGGGGCAAAAAAGTATTTAGTCAGCCAAAAATTGTGCAAGTTCTCCCACTTAGAAATATGAGAGAGGCCTGTAATTTTCATCACAGGTACACGTCAACTATGACAGACAAATTGAGAAGAAAAAAAATCCAGAAAATCACATTGTAGGATTTTTAATGAATTTATTTGCAAATTATGGTGGAAAATAAGTATTTGGTCAATAACAAAAGTTTCTCAATACTTTGTTATATACCCTTTGTTGGCAATGACACAGGTCAAACGTTTTCTGTAAGTCTTCACAAGGTTTTCACACACTGTTGCTGGTATTTTGGCCCATTCCTCCATGCAGATCTCCTCTAGAGCAGTGATGTTTTGGGGCTGTCGCTGGGCAACACGGACTTTCAACTCCCTCCAAAGATTTTCTATGGGGTTGAGATCTGGAGACTGGCTAGGCCACTCCAGGACCTTCAAATGCTTCTTACGAAGACACTCCTTCGTTGCCCGGGCAGTGTGTTTGGGATCATTGTCATGCTGAAAGACCCAGCCACGTTTCATCTTCAATGCCCTTGCTGATGGAAGGAGGTTTTCACTCAAAATCTCACGATACATGGCCCCATTAATTCTTTCCTTTACACGGATCAGTCGTCCTGGTCCCTTTGCAGAAAAACAGCCCCAAAGCATGATGTTTCCACCCCCATGCTTCACAGTAGGTATGGTGTTCTTTGGATGCAACTCAGCATTCTTTGTCCTCCAAACACGACGAGTTGAGTTTTTACCAAAAAGTTCTATTTTGGTTTCATCTGACCATATGACATCCTCTTCTGGATCATCCAAATGCACTCTAGCAAACGGGCCTGGACATGTACTGGCTTAAGCAGGGGGACACGTATGGCACTGCAGGATTTGAGTCCCTGGCGGCGTAGTGTGTTACTGATGGTAGGCTTTGTTACTTTGGTCCCAGCTCTCTGCAGGTCATTCACTAGGTCCCCCCCGTGTGGTTCTGGGATTTTTGCTCACCGTTCTTGTGATCATTTTGACCCCACGGGGGTGAGATCTTGCGTGGAGCCCCAGATCGAGGGAGATTATCAGTGGTCTTGTATGTCTTCCATTTCCTAATAATTGCTCCCGCAGTTGATTTCTTCAAACCAAGCTGCTTACCTATTGCAGATTCAGTCTTCCCAGCCTGGTGCAGGTCTACAATTTTGTTTCTGGTGTCCTTTGACAGCTCTTTGGTCTTGGCCATAGTGGAGTTTGGAGTGTGACTGTTTGAGGTTGTGGACAGGTGTCTTTTATACTGATAACAAATTCAAACAGGTGCCATTAATACAGGTAACGAGTGGAGGACAGAGGAGCATCTTAAAGAAGAAGTTACAGGTCTGTGAGAGCCAGAAATCTTGCTTGTTTGTAGGTGACCAAATACTTATTTTCACCATAATTTGCAAATAAATTCATTACAAATCCTACAATGTGATTTTCTGGATTTTCTTTCTCTCAATTTGTCTGTCATAGTTGACGTGTACCTATGATGAAAATTACAGGCCTCTCTCATCTTTTTAAGTGGGAGAACTTGCACAATTGGTGGCTGACTAAATACTTTTTTTCCCCACTGTATCCTAATACTTTCAGTAGCATATTAGTTTTTCCCAGTCGTATATATGTATATATTTTTTCCCTAATTCCTGTGTTCTCTTTAGCCACTTTGAACAACATATTGCCACAGAGAATGACCGCAGCAGCATTGGTGACGTTATGAGAATTGTTTGGTAAAGTGGAGGGGAAAACACATCGGACTTGGTGTGAATGGTTTAGGGTGTCAAAATTGGAATCTGTATTTTTTCAGAATTCATCTCCAACCTGACATTTCTTAATTTGTATACTTTACTAATATTTTGAGGTAATAACTTGAATAATAAAGAAGTGTGATGGTAATAGTAAAGTTGCAGAGAAAAGCCACATGTTTCTTTTGAGTCTGATATGGGCCAAAAGACTGTGTACATTGGCCTGGCCAATTACTGTAACCTCAAATTCCAACACCGTCACAGCCCTAATCATGTCATTTCAGATCAATGCAGATGAAGGAGAGGACACAAGGAGAGGAAGCCAGTTTAGACTGTTGGGATGAGGGAGAGGAGATGAGGAGAGGAGCCCGTTTAGACTGTTGGGATGAGGGAGAGGACACAAGGAGAGGAAGCCAGTTTAGACTGTTGGGATGAGGGAGAGGAGTTGAGGACTGGAAGCCAGTTTAGACTGTTGGGATGAGGGAGAGGAGATGAGGAGAGGAGCCCGTTTAGACTGTTGGGATGAGGGAGAGGAGATGAGGACAGGAAGCCAGTTTAGACTGTTGGGATGAGGGAGAGGAGATGAGGACAGGAAGACAGTTTAGACTGTTGGGATGAGGGAGAGGAGATGAGGACAGGAAGCCAGTTTAGACTGTTGGGATGAGGGAGAGGAGATGAGGACAGGAAGCCAGTTTAGACTGTTGGGATGAGGGAGAGATGCCGAGGGAGATGCCACGCTACGGGGAGAGGGCCGCTCAGGGCAGCCTTCCCACAGTCAGCAGTAATCATGAAGTTTTAATCACTCTCACACACACACACACACACAAACCCCAATAGAAAGCAGCCAGACGTGAACGCACACACTTTAGGGTTCCAGACGAAGACAGACACCCTTTGGGTTTTCAGATGACAGTGTGCGCGCGGGGAATGTTTCCCTGCCAAGTGTTTTAACTTGTCTCCTTTGGATGAGGAGGGGAATTTCAGTTACCCTCATGCAAACGTTTTTGAGAAAAGCGACACACAAATACACCCACACACGGTCTAGATTGTGATTGGGGACTGAGGTCTTAAATTAGATTGGGAGTAGTGACTAAAGTCTGAAGTTAGATTGGGATTAGGGACTAAAGTCTGAAGTTAGATTGGGAGTAGTGACTAAAGTCTGAAGTTAGATTGGGATTAGGGACTAAAGTCTGAAGTTAGATTGGGAGTAGTGACTAAAGTCTGAAGTTAGATTGGGAGTAGTGACTAAAGTCTGAAGTTAGATTGGGATTAGGGACTAAAGTCTGAAGTTAGATTGGGAGTAGTGACTAAAGTCTGAAGTTAGATTGGGAGTAGTGACTAAAGTCTTAAATTAGTAGGGTCTAAAGTCTTGGGAGTAGGGACTATAAGGAGTTCACTGTTCCCTACCTGCCTGCGAGTCCAGCCGTGAAGTACACACAGACACACACCTTCACCATTTTTATTTTTATACAACACACAGACACAACCCCTCCCCCACACACACAGACACAGACACACGCACTGCTCCAAGGTTGCACTTCAATGTATTAACCGGCGGCTTATCTGTGTGAGCGAGGTTAGATGATTCGTGGCAGCTCTCTTTTCCTGGAATAGAGATGGGGATGACAATTCCTGGGAAAGAGGGATGGAGCGAGGGATCGAGCCAGGGAGAGAGAGAGAGAGGGAGGGAGAGGGAGGGGGTGCGAGTACGTTCCCCTATCAAACTCCCACAGAAGTAAGTGGCAGAACAGTACAGATAGCACTGAACACACAGTTCATGTGTCAGCATTACACATGAAAACCTGAAAATCTGCTCAAGACAGGTACACACACACACACACACACTATTCTCATTTTTGTCACACACGGATGGACACACACACACACGAGGAACGCTCTCCATTTCCCTGAAACACACACACCTACACTTCATGTGTGAGCAGCAGCAGGAATGTTCATCCCGGCTGTATCTGTATCTGAACTGTATCTGTAATGTATGTGAACTGTATCTGTATCTGTAATGTATCTGAACTGTATCTGTAATGTATCGGTATTGTATCTGTAATGTATCTGAACTGTATCTGTAATGTATCTGAACTGTATCTGTAATGTATCTGAACTGTATCTGTAATGTATCGGTATTGTATCTGTAATGTATCGGTAATGTATCGGTATTGTATCTGTAATGTATCGGTATTGTATCTGTAATGTATCTGTAATGTATCTGAACTGTATCTGTAATGTATCTGAACTGTATCTGTAATGTATCTGAACTGTATCTGTAATGTATCTGAACTGTATCTGTAATGTATCGGTATTGTATCTGTAATGTATCTGAACTGTATCTGTAATGTATCTGAACTGTATCTGTAATGTATCGGTATTGTATCTGTAATGTATCTGAACTGTATCTGTAATGTATCGGTATTGTATCTGTAATGTATCTGAACTGTATTTGTACTGTAATGTAGCTGTACTGTATTTGTACTGTAATGTAGCTGTACTATATCGTATCTGTACTGTAACTGTACAGTAGCGGAGAGCCGGAGGGAAACAGGAAGACACTTTACTGTAATAAACATTTTATGGAGCATCTGAACAGTCCGCCCACACAGGTCTCTCTTGCATGGAGAGGTATCCATCCCTCTGTGTGTGTGTGTGTGTGTGTGTGTGTGTGTGTGTGTGTGTGTGCCGTGCCCGTGAGGCAGTGGCAGCAGCAGCCTGTTTCATCATGACTAAACACAGAGCTGTTCAGCGGGAGAGGGAGAGAGATGTGAGTACTGAATAATTCACTGTAGTCCTGTGGATACACACACGCAGAAGCACACACACATCCATCCATATGGCAGGCCGACGAGTCACACACACACACAGTCAGTGTCATTCTGTTTTATGTGTGTCCTCATACAATGACCATTTACATACAAATGTATGGTGCCAGCTAACAGTTGATACATGTATGGTGCTCAACTAACGGTTGATAAATGAGGCCCATTGTTGCAACACTGCATGGATGTCACAGAATTTGAGGTTTTGAAATACATTTTGCTACTACAAGTATGATGCATATGAACGCTCTCTCTGTCTCTCTCTCTCACACACACACACACCCCATTCTCAGTGGAGGAGACAGGATGAGAGGCTAGCAGCCTGCAGGTAACGAGGAGCTGTGCTGAGCAGACAAGTGTCTCTGTCCCTGGATAGGACACACTCCGCAAGACATTCCTTCATATCAGCCACACACACACACACACACACACACACACACACACACACACACACACACACACACACACACACACACACACACACACACACACACACACAGACAGCCAAAAAAGTTAATTGACATAACAGTTGAGGTTAACTAGATGTGTCTGTGATGTGTCCACTCTACCAAGAAGCATTAGAAAAAGGCATGTTTTGCTCCAGACCAGCACTAACACATCAGATTCAACAACTCAACTAACCTACACGCCCTTTATTGGTTTAATAAGGTGTGCTAATCCTGGGAGAGAACAATTACGTGCAACGGCCGAGAACCTGGTCTCTGAGGACTGGGGTGGGATCTAGACTAGACACTGATATAGATGGTGTGGGAGCAGGACTCTAGACTAGACACTGATATAGATGGTGTGGGAGCAGGACTCTAGACTAGACACTGATATAGATGGTGTGGGAGCAGGACTCTAGACTAGACACTGATATAGATGGTGTGGGAGCAGGACTCTAGACTAGACACTGATATAGATGGTGTGGGAGCAGGACTCTAGACTAGAAACTGATATACACTGAACAAAAATATAAATGAAACATGTAAAGTGTTGGTCCCATGTTTCATGAGCTGAAATAAAAGACCCCAGAAATGCTCCATATGCACAAAAAAAGCTTATTTCTCTCAAATGTTGTGAACACATTTGTTTCACATCCCTGTTAGTGAGATCCTTTGCAAATCCATCCACCTGACACATGTGGCATATCAAGAAGCTGATTAAACAGCATGATCATATATCCAGTGGCACCCTCCTCCACGGCCACCACAGTTCAGCAGGTCGTTTCCCCATCGGATTCCATCACGACCACCATCATTGTGGGCAGCTCGATGGTGAGAGATTTTGGCCTGCCTACGGTCTGCGGACCGACCAAGATCCACTGTCACCTAGGAGCCCGTGTCCATGATATCAACTCTCTCCTGCCCACAGTTCTGGCCAACTACTCCAATATTGACACCATCGTCACTCACATAGGTTTTAACGACCTTCGTTTTAGGCGATCTGAGGAACTGAGGGAGGACTACAAAACATATTTAAAGACACTCGCTAGCACAGGGAAGATAATAATTATCCCTGGCCCCCTCCCGTCCTACCGAAGGGGTTCGGAACATTTCAGCCGACTCTTTGCCCTAAACGAGTACCTGAAGAAACTTTGCAACGACAGGAATGTCTCTTTTTGTGACAACTTTGATTGTTGTGCTGTGGGAGCAACCAGCACTTTATAAAAGAGACAGGATTCACCTTAACCGCAGGGGTTCCATGATTATTTCCAGCAACATCGCAAACTGTTTTAGAGACGACGGACAGGGTCTCGTAGTGCTCCAGTTCTCCTTGTCAGAATAAGCAACAGAGGACTTGGAAACCATATCAACTCCTATAGAAATGGCACTATGGTAATTGTGAGTAACCTAATTTAGCGCATTCGGAAAGTATTCAGACCCCTTGACTTTTTCCACATTTTGTTACGTTACAGCCTTATTCTAAAATGGATGAAATTGTTTTTTTCCCCCCCTCATCAATCTAAACACAACACCCCATAATGACAAAACAAAAACTGGTTTTTATTGAAATTGTTTGCAAATCAAAAATATGAAATATCACATTTACATAAGAATTCAGACCCTTTACTCAGTACTTTGTTAAAGAACATTTGGCAGTGATTACAGCCTAGAGTCTTCTTCGGTATGTATTTGGGGAGTGTCTCACATTCTTCTCTGCTGATCCTCTCAAGCTCTGTCAGGTTGGATGGGGAGCGTTGCTGCAAAGCTATTTTCAGGTCTCTCCAGAGATGTTCGATCGGGTTCATGACCGAGCTCTGGCTGGGCCACTCAAGGACATTCAGAGACTTGTCCCGAAGCCACTCCTGCGTTGTTTTGGCTGTGTGCTTAGGGTCGTTGTCCTGTTGGAAGGTGAACCTTCGCCCCAGTCTGAGGACCTGAGCGCTCTGGAGCAGGTTTTCATCAAGGATCGCTCTGTACTTTGCTCCGTTCATCTTTCCCTCAATCCTGATCTCCCAGTACCTGCCGCTGACAAAACATCCCCACAGCATGATGCTGCCACCACCATGCTTCACCGTAGGGATAGTGCCAGGTTTCCTCCAGACGTGACGCTTGGCATTCAGGCCAAATAGTTAAATCTTGGTTTCATCAGACCTGAGAATCTTGTTTCTCATGGTCAGAGAGTCCTTTAGGTGCCTTTTGACAAACTCCAAGCGGGCTGTCATGTGCCTTTTACGGAGGAGTGGCTTCCGTCTGGCCACTCTACCATAAAGCCCTGATTGGTGGAGTGCTGCAGAGATGGTTGTCCTTCTGGAAGGATCTCCCATCTCCACAGAGGCACTCTGAAGCTCTGTCAGAGTGACCATCGGGTTCTTGGTCATCTCGCTGACCAAAGCCCTTCTCCCCAGATTGCTCAGTTTGGCCGGGCAGCCAGCTCTAGGAAGAGTCTTGTTGGTTCCAAACTTCTTCCATTTAAGGTTCTTGGGAACCTTCAATGCTGCAGACAGTTTTTGATACCCTTCCCCAGATCTGTGCCTCGACACAATCCTGTCTCGGCGCTCTACGGACAATTCCTTCAACCTCATGGCTTGGTTTTTGTTCTGACATGCACTGTCAACTGTGGGACCTTATATAGACAGGTGTGTGCCTTTCCAAATCATGTCCAATCAATTGAATTTATCAAAGGTGGACTCCAATCAAGTTGTAGAAACATATCAAGGATGATCAAAGGAAACAGGGTGCACCTGAGCTCAATTTCAAGTCTCATAGCAAAGGCTCTGAATACTTATGTAAATAAGGTATTTCTGTTTTAAATTTTTTATAGATTTGCAAATAAAAACCAATTTTCGCTTTGTCATTATGGGGTTTGTGTGTAGATTGATGAGGATTATTATTTGTTTTAATCAATTTTAGAATAAGGCTGTAACTTAACAAATGAACTGTATATATAACAAGGCGATTAGAAATGCCAGACAGGCTCAGTTTTCTAACTTAAATCACTAATAATCAGAATAATTTGAGAATAGTTCTCGACCATTGATGGCCTGATAAATGATACCCCCGCAAACCTATGTGAACTTTCCTCCACATCTAAATGTGATGAGTTTGCGGCATGTTTCAGAGATAAGATAACCAACATTAGGCTGGAAATCAGTCAAGCAAGACCTGATGAGAAGTTTGATGATATGTGCCCTAGCCTACCACGCAAAGGCACTATGGATGTATTTTCCCTGGTTGACACAGACATCTACAACCTTCCATTCTTAAGCAAACTTCTGGAGAAATTGGTTTTTAAACAGCCAAATTATTATTTTAATGCCAACTGTATTTTTGAAAAATGTCTATCTTGTTTTCGGGCCCACCACAGCACAGAGACAGCCTTAGTTAAAGTTAGTTTTATAATTAATTTTAAGATTCTTCTATTGGTTTTTAAATAAAGCCACGATTGTGCACCTCAATACATGTCAGATATGCCTTTGAGTTATGTACCCAGTAGGTCCCTCAGGTCCTAAGGCACTGGCCTTTAACTATCCCAAAGCCTTGGACCAAGAGGCATGGAGAGGCAGCCTTTAGTTATTATGCCCCCAGCCTCTGGAATAGCCTGCCAGAGAATCTGAGGGGAGCTGAAACTGTGGACATATTTAAAAGAGATCCTCTTATGTTGGTTGTGTAGTAAATATTTCAGTTTTTATTTTCATTGTTTTTATAATTTTTTTCCTGTGAAGCACATTGTGTTGCATTCCATGTCTGAAATGTGCTGTATAAATAAAGCTTGATTTGATTTGTTCCATGTCTGAAATGTGCTGTATAAATAAAGCTTGATTTGATTTGAGGTGCACCTTGTGCTGGGGACAATAAAAGGCCACTCTAAAATGTGCAGTTTTGTCACACAACACAATGCCACAGATATCTCAAGTTTTGAGGGAGCGTGCAATTGGCATGCTGACTGCAGGAATGTCCACAAGAGCTGTTGCCAGACAATTTAATGTTAATTTCTCTACCATAAGCCACCTACAACGTCGTATTAGAGAATTTGGCAGTACGTCCAACCGGCCTCACAACCGCAGACCACGTGTATGGCGTCATGTGGGCGAGCGGTTTGCTGATGTCAACATTGTGAACAGAGTGCCCCATGGTGGCAGTGGGGTTATGGTATGGGCAGGCATAAATTACGGACAACGAACCCAATTGTATTTTATCGATGGCAATTTGAATGCACAGAGATACAGTGACGAGATTCTGAGGCCCATTGTAGTGCCATTCATCCACCGCCATCACCTCAAGTTTCAGCATGATAATGCACAGCCCCATGTCGCAAGGATCTGTGCACAATTCCTGGAAGCTGAAAATGTCCCAGTTCTTCCATGGCCTGCATACTCACCAGACTTGTCAACCATCGAGCATGTTTGGGATGCTCTGGATCGACATGTACGACAGAGTGTTCCAGTTCCCACCAACATCCCGCAACTTGAAGAGGAGTGGGACAACATTCCACAGGCCACAATCAACAGCCTGATCAACTCTATGTGAAGGAGATGTGTCGCACTGCGTGAGGCAAATGGTGGACACACCAGATACTGACTAGTTTTCTGATCCACGCCCCTACTTTTTTTTTTTTTTTTTTAAGGTATCTGTGACCAACAGATGCATATCTGTATTCCCAGTCATGTGAAATCTATAGATTAGGGCCTAATTTATTTATTTAAATTGACTGATTATATTTACATTTACATTTTAGTCATTTAGCAGACGCTCTTATCCAGAGCGACTTACAGTTAGTGAGTGCATAATTATTTTATTTTTTCATACAGGTCCCCCGTGGGAAACAAACCCACAACCCTGGCGTTGCAAACGCCATGCTCTACCAACTGAGCTACACGGGACGGACAGACAGACACATGCAAATGCAAAGTGCATGCAAACACACAAGAGACACACACACACACATTCCTTTACAGGCACAGCAGTCAATACGGCTTGCAGGCCTAATTGTCCACTGGCCCACTTTCCTCTCAACCCCCACTAATGTGTTTGTCTCCAGATTACTCCCTTGTTTTTCCACATGCACACATTTACATACTCAGTACACACACACACACACACACACGGCAACCATACTATTTCCTGCCTACTGTGAGAGTTGGGCCCTAGTGTTGAGAGTTGGGCCCTAGTGTTGAGAGTTGGGCCCTAGTGTTGAGAGTTGGGCCCTAGTGTTGAGAGTTGGGCCCTAGTGTTGTGAGTTGGGCCCTAGTGATGTGAGTTGGGCCCTAGTGTTGAGAGTTGGGCCCTAGTGTTGAGAGTTGGGCCCTAGTGTTGAGAGTTGGGCCCTAGTGTTGAGAGTTGGGCCCTAGTGATGTGAGTTGGGCCCTAGTGATGTGAGTTGAGCCCTAGTGTTGAGAGTTGGGCCCTAGTGTTGAGAGTTGGGCCCTAGTGCTGTGAGTTGGGCCCTAGTGATGTGAGTTGGGCCCTAGTGTTGAGAGTTGGGCCCTAGTGTTGAGAGTTGGGCCCTAGTGTTGAGAGTTGGGCCCTAGTGTTGAGAGTTGGGCCCTAGTGCTGTGAGTTGGGCCCTAGTGATGTGAGTTGGGCCCTAGTGTTGTGAGTTGGGCCCTAGTGTTGTGAGTTGGGCCCTAGTGATGTGAGTTGGGCCCTAGTGTTGTGAGTTGGGCTCTAGTGTTGTGAGTTGGGCCCTAGTGCTGTGAGTTGGGCCCTAGTGTTGTGAGTTGGGCCCTAGTGTTGTGAGTTGGGCCCTAGTGTTGTGAGTTGGGCCCTAGTGTTGTGAGTTGGGCCCTAGTGTTGTGAATTGGGCCCTAGTGTTGTGACTCTTGGAGGTGTTCTTCACATAGCCCCCGTGGAGCAGCTTCCGGTCACATTAGAAAGGGAGTAGCGGGAGCGCCGCGCCGTAAAAGCCTCCAGGCCCAGCTCAATGATGCTCCACTGGGGCCCAACACTAGGGCCCAGCTCAATGATGCTCCTGCTAGTACCACCACTACTGCTAGTGCCACCACTACTGCTAGTGCCACCACTACTGCTAGTACCACCACTACTGCTAGTGCCACCACTACTGCTAGTACCACCACTACTGCTAGTACCACCACTACTGCTAGTGCCACCACTACTGCTAGTGCCATCACTACTACTAGTACCACCACTACTGCTAGTACCACCACTACTGCTAGTGCCACCACCACTGCTAGTACCACCACTACTGCTAGTACCACCACTACTGCTAGTGCCACCACTACTGCTAGTACCACCACTACTGCTAGTGCCACCACTACTGCTAGTGCCAACACTACTGCTAGTACCACCACTACTGCTAGTACCACCACTACTGCTAGTGCCACCACTACTGCTAGTGCCATCACTACTACTAGTACCACCACTACTGCTAGTACCACCACTACTGCTAGTGCCACCACCACTGCTAGTGCCACCACTACTGCTAGTACCACCACTACTGCTAGTGCCACCACTACTGCTAGTACCACCACTACTGCTAGTGCCACCACTACTGCTAGTGCCACCACTACTGCTAGTACCACCACTACTGCTAGTACCACCACTACTGCCGCTCCTGCTAGTACCACCACTACTGCTAGTGCCACCACCACTGCTAGTGCCACCACTACTGCTAGTACCAACACTACTGCTAGTACCACCACTACTGCTAGTACCACCACTACTGCTAGTGCCATCACTACTACTAGTACCACCACTACTGCTAGTGCCACCACTACTGCTAGTGTCACCACTACTGCTAGTACCACCACTACTGCTAGTGCCAACACTACTGCTAGTACCACCACTACTGCCAACACTACTGCTAGTACCACCACTACTGCTAGTGCCAACACTACTGCTAGTACCACCACTACTGCCGCTCCTGCTAGTACCACCAAGACTGCTAGTGCCACCACGACTGCTAGTGCCACCACTACTGCTAGTGCCACCACTACTGCCAGTGCCACCACTACTGCTAGTGCCACCACTACTGCTAGTGCCAACACTACTGCTAGTACCACCACTACTGCTAGTACCACCACTACTGCCAACACTACTGCTAGTACCACCACTACTGCTAGTGCCAACACTACTGCTAGTACCACCACTACTGCCGCTCCTGCTAGTACCACCAAGACTGCTAGTGCCACCACGACTGCTAGTGCCACCACTACTGCTAGTGCCACCACTACTGCCAGTGCCACCACTACTGCTAGTGCCACCACTACTGCCAGTGCCACCACTACTGCTAGTGCCACCACTACTGCTAGTACCACCACTACTGCCAACACTACTGCTAGTACCACCACTACTGCTAGTACCACCACCACTGCTAGTACCACCACTACTGCTAGTACCACCACTACCGAGAGAGAGAGAGAGAGAGAGAGAGAGAGAGAGAGAGAGAGAGAGAGGGAGAGAGAGAGAGCAGGGGAGAGAAATGGGAAACGGTAAATAAAGAGAGGACATGAGAACAAAAGGTGCAGCCGTCCCAGACAGGCAGCAAGTCATGCCAACAACTATAGTCAAAACTGGTCGCTGCTCTGGCACCCCAATGGTGGAACAACCTCCCTCACGACGCCAGGACAGCGGAGTCACTCACCACCTTCCGGAGACATTTGAAACCCCACTTCTTTAAGGAATACCTGGGATAGGATAAAGTAATCCTTCTACCCCCCCCCCCCCAAAAAAAGAAAGAAAAAAAAGAAGAAAAAACATTGTAAAGTGGTTATCCCACTGGCTAGAAGGTGAATGCACCTATTTGTAAGTCGCTCTGGATAAGAGCGTCTGCTAAATGACGTAAATGTAAATGTAAATGTGGTGACTGATGGCATATGGTTTACATCATTATCATGCTCATCAGTCCATTCATTGGCCACTCGTGCCCTGTGGATGGGGGCATTGTCATCCTATGGGGGCATAGCCATGGTAGCCAAAATAACGGCCTGCCCAGCATTTGTATACATGACCCTAAGCATGATGGGATGTTAATTGTTTAATACACTCAGGAACCAAGCCTGTGTAGAAGCACCTGCTTTCAACACACTTTGTTTCCCTCATTTACTCAAGTGTTTTCATTATTTTGGCAGTTACCTGTATCTTTTTGTCACCATTTTCTCTCACCCTCATTTTCTCCCTCCATCACCTGGTCTGTCCTTCCCTAGTGGTGGGAGACCACAATATGCTTATCATCATCAAACCATTGCTACACCACAGATATTTGGGCTACTATCGTTACTAGCTTTCACAATAGTATCTGTACATTACGTTTACATAAGAAAACTACGGAATGTTTGAAGGGATTTAGATAGACAGCATGGTCTAACCCAGAGCTTTGGTGCAATATGGGGTCCTGTTGATTTTTCAATGCAGCCAATTCAGGAAAATAATGGAAATGTTATTCTTGAATTAAACAATTCGGTAACACTTTACTTGACACCCAGCATCATAAAACGTTATGACACAGTCATAACCATGTCATAATATGTCACAACAGCTGACATAACTTGTCATAACCTGTCATAATATGGTCATAGCACTGCCATGACACATATTTAGACCTGTTGTGACATATATTACGTTATTTTATGCCTGGTTATGACACCTACATAAGAGTGTCAAAGTCCACAAAACCTACCACACAAGGCAAAACATTCCATTACACCATAAACATACTGTTGACAAGTAGGCTATGTTATATAACATTTTCTGAAATTGACCATATTAAATTATCATTGTAATTGTGCACACACTGATATCAGACATGCACCTACCCCAAAGCTCTGTTTGCTGATGACTGGGATGAATGCAGGAGCAGATTTCAGGAGCAGGACAAGACACCCTCTTTTTGACTGACTGACATAAGGGCCTGTACCTGATAGGCCTATCTGGCCTATATGATTATGATGGTCATAATGCTTCTTGACAGTGTCATAAAGTGTATTTTCTTAGTCCAAGTAAAGTGATTTAAGAAATAAACTTTCAAAAACGAAAGGAAACTTCTTGGCAGGGGAAAAATATGTTTGAATAAATGTGGGTTTTGACACTTCTGTAGGTGTCATAACCAGCCGTAAAATAATGCAATATATGACTGTACGTCGCTTTGGATAAAAGCGTCTGCTAAATGGCATATTATTATTATTATTATGTCACAACAGGTGTAAATATATGGGTCATGACAGTGTTATGACCATATCATGACAGGTTATGATAAGTTATGTCAGCTGTTATGACATATTATGACATGGTTATGACACAGTTATGTCAGCTGTTATGACATGTTTATGACCATGAATTGACCCAAAACAACGGGATATTTTTCTGAATTAACTTTATTGAAAACGGAATTGACCCCAAACCCGGAACACTATGGGCCTATTCCTAATTTAAAGATTTGTATGCAAACTTTCATGTCAATTTTGTGTGAAAATGTTAGCTCCAAATGTTACACTGGGATCTTGAGTAAAGACAAGCCATAGACAGCAGAGCTGACCTTTCAACCCACTCGCTCCTGCCATCCTATAGGCTAGAGGTCACAAATACCACAGGCTCCACTTCATCAGCGCTTATTAACAGGCCACCTAGAAATCATTAGGACACTAGTGGGAACACACACACACACGTTTCTCTAACGCACACACAAACATGCACACATACAGTATACACTGCACAAAACAAAGCCCACACACACACTGCCAGATACACAGCCATCAACATCAAACACATAACTAGAAAGATGAAAAATCGTAAAAGGGGTGACATTTTGACAGCACAGAAAAAGTGGCACTCTTGTCAAACCAGACCATCACTTCAAATAGCTGCATAAATTACTGTCCTGAGTGTCCTCTCGTGATTGCTGTACAACGAAAAGCTATGAAACTATTTCCGGCAGTAATACTTGACACTTTTTTTGGATGGTCAAAATGAGTTGGCTTAACATTTGGTCGAAAAGCTCTAGTTGCAGCGTCATTTGCTGTTAAGGCTGTTATGGATTGATAAGGAATTGAAAAACTGAATGGTTGAAAGACACGGTGCAAAAGGAGTGGCTAATAACTCTGGCTGCACATCTGACTGGCTGACTTACTGCAAATTATAAATTATGTGACTTAACAACAACAAAAACAAAAAGAAGAGGAAAAAGAAGAGGAAACTGTATTATGAAGCCAAGATCAATGATATAAAGAATGATGGAAGAAAAAAAACTTTGGAGTACTTTAAATGAAATTATGGGCAGAAAGACAAATTCAACTCCACCTTTCATTGAATCAGATGGCTTATTCATCACAAAACCATTTCATGTTGCAAATTATTTTTAATGATTACTTAATTGGCAAAGTGGGCAAAGTTTGGCAGGAAATGCCAACAACGAACAGTGAGCCATCGTACTCATGCATAAAAAACTAATAATATAAGAAAAGCATTGTAAATTTGAATTTTGTCAAGCTAGTGTGGAAGTGGTTAAACAATTATTGTTATGGATCAATAATGATAAACTTCCTGGCATTGACAACTTATATGGAAAGCTACTGAGGATGGTAGCTGACTATAGCCACTCCGATCTGCCATATCTTTAATCTGAGCCTAGAGGAAAGTGTTTGTCTCTGGCCTGGAGGGAAGCCAGTCATTCCGCTACCCAAGAGTGGTAAAGCGGCCTTTACTGGTTCTGACAGCTGCCAGCTCTTAGCAAACTGTTGGAATTTTTTTTGTTGACCAAACACAATGCTATTTCTCTGTAAACAAATTGACATCAGACTTTCAGCATGCTTATAGAGAAGGGCACTCAACATGTACTGCACTGACACAAATGACTGATGATTTGTTGAAAGAAATTGATAATAAGAAGATTGTGGGAGCTGTACTGTTAGATTTCAGAGCAGCGTTTGATATTATTGACCATAACCTGTTGTTTAGAAAACCTATGTGTTACGGCTTTTCAACCTCTGCCATATCGTGGATTCAGAGCTACTGTATCTATCTAATAGAAGTGTGGTGTACCGCAGGGCAGCTCTTTAGGCCCTCTACACATTTCGATTTTTACCAATGACCGGTCACTGGCATTAAACAAAGAATGTGTGTCCATGTATGCTGATGATTCAACCAAATACGCGTCAGCAACCACAGCCAATGAAGACACTGGAACCCTTAAAGAGTTGCAGTCAGTTTTGGAATGGGTGGCCAGTAATAAATTGGTCCTGAACATCTCTAAAATTAAGAGCATTGTATTTAGTACAAATCATTCCCTAAGTTCTAGACCTCAGTTGAATCTGGTAATGAATGGTGTGGCTGTTGAACAAGTTGAGGAGACTAAATTACTTGGTGTTACCTTAGATTGTAAACTGTCATGATCACAACATATAGATTCAATGGTTGTAAAGATGGGGAGAGGTCTGTCCGTAATAAAGAGATTCTCTGCTTTTTTGACACCACACTCCACAAAGCAAGTCCTGCAGGCTCTAGTTTTATCTTATCTTGATTATTGTCCAGTCATATGGTCAAGTGCCGCAAAGAAGGACCTAGTTAAGCTGCAGCTGGCCCAGAACAAGTGGCACGTCTTGTTCTTCATTGCAATTAGAGGACTAATATTAATACTAAGCATGCCAGTCTCTCTTGGCTAAGAGTTGAGGAAAGGCTGACTGCATCACTTCCATGTTTTTAGAAGAAACTATGGTGTTGGAAATTCCAAATTGTTTGCATAGTCAACTTATACACAGCTCTGACACACACACTTACCCCACCAGACATACCACCAGAAGTATTTTCACAGTCCCCAGGTCCAGAACAAATTGAAGGAAGTTGTATTATACAGAGCTTCCTTCCATCTCATATAGCGCAAGTGAACAGCAAACCTGGTTTCAAAAAACAAACAAAGCAACACCTCACGGCACAACGCCTCTCCCCTATGTGACCTACTTGTTGTGTATATGTACTGATATGTATGTGTAACTGATAGATGCACACACACTACATGTTAATGTTTTTAAATGTATGTAAATTGTCAAGTATTTCGTTAGGTGTCGGACCCCAGTAAGACTAGCTGTCACCATTGCCATCGGCTAATGGGGAGCCTAATAAATCTAATAAAAATTAGCAAGACATAACCAATGTCATCATGACAATGTCTGGTTCTATTAACAACTGACTTGACACATTCAAGACAAACAACATGAATACGGTTAGCTAGTTAGGGTTGAACTAGCTCACATACAGCTGAATGAAACGTCACAACATAATGTTACGTCAATAGACATACTGAAAAACCTGCTACGTCATGATGACGACATCCCCAACAAACTCTTTATTACGGAGGGCTCAACTGGAGTGCTATCGTGATTTGTTGGTGTTCTTTTTGCTTCTATTTTATTAAAGGAGTGGGGCAATTCCACTTCTCTCATTTATCGGATAAGATAGATTGAGAGGAAAGATATAGGAGAGAGTTTCTGAAATAGCAGTAGGCCCGATTTGAAACCATGCTGCGGTGGTACAGTGCCTCCAGAAAGTATTCACACCCCTTGACTTTTTCCACATTTTGCTGTGTTACAAAGTGGGAATAAAATGGATTTAATTGTTATGTTTTGTCAACGATCTACACAAAATACTCTAATGTGAAAGTGGAAGAAAAGTACTTTTCTTTTATTAAAAGGAAAATAAAAACGCTAATATATTTTGATTAGATAAGTATTCAACCCCCAGAGTCAATACATGTTAGAATCACCTTTGGCAGCGATTACAGCTGTGAGTCTTTCTGGGTAAGTCTCTTATGAGCTTGAAAACCTGGATTGTACAATATTTGCCCATTATTATTTTTTAAATTCTTCAAGCTCTGTCAGGTTTGATTGTTGATAACTGCTAGACAGCCATTTTTTAAGTTTTGCCATTGATTTTCAAGCCGATTTAAGTCAAAACTCTAACTAGGCCACACAGGAACTTTCACTGTCATCTTGGTAAGTAGCTCCAGTGTATATTTGGCCATGCGTTTTAGGTTATTGTCCTTCTGAAAGGTGGATTTGTCTCCCAGTGTCTGTTGGAAAGCAGACTGAACCAGGTTTTCCTCTAGGACTTTGCCTGTGCTTAGCTCTATTCAGTTTATTTTCATCATAAACTCCCTAGTCCTTGCCGATGACCAGCATACCAATAACATGATGCAGCCACCACCATGTATGAAAATATGAAGAGTGGTACTCAGTGATGTGTTGTGTTGGATTTGCCCCAAACATAATGCTTTGTATTCAGGAGAATAAATTAATTTCTTTGCCACATTTTTGCAGTATTACTTTACTGCCTTATTGCAAACAGGATGAATGTTTGGGAATATTTTTATTCTGTACAGGGTTCCTTCTTTTCACACTGTCATTTAGTTTAGTATTGTGGATTAACTACAACTTTGTTGATCCATCATCAGTGTTCTCCTATCACAGCCATTTAAAATCTGTAATTGGTTTAAAAATCACCATTGGCCTCATGGTGAAATCCGCGAGCGGATTCCTTCCTCTCCGTCAACAGAGTTAGGAAGGACGCCTGTATCTTTGTAGTGACTGGGTGTATTGATACACCATCCAAAGTGTAATTAATAACTTCATCATGCTCAAAGGGAAATTCAATGTCTGCTTTTTTAATTTTTACCCATCTACCAATAGGTGTCCTTCTTTGCGAGGCATTGGAAAACCTCCCTGGTCTTTGTCGTTAAATCTGTGCTTGAAATTCACTGCTTGGCTCAGGGACCTCACATATAATTGTATGTGTGGGGTACAGAGCTGGGGTAGTCATTCAAAAATAATTTTAAAACACCATTATTGCACACAGAGTTAGTCCATGCAACTTATCTGACATTTCAGCTTTACATTTTTTATTAATTTGTAAAAAATATAATTCTACTTTGACATTATGGGGTATTGTGTGTAGCTCAGCGACACAAAACCGAAATGTAATATATTTTAAAACTCAGGCTGTAACAACAAAAATGTGGAAAAAGTCAAGGGGTGTGAATACTTTCTGAAGGCACTGAATGTGTGTTCCAGAGACAGTGGCTTCGACCACTGGACCAACCCAGGCCATATTCTGTTGGTATTCTTATCAGTGGTGTTGTGTTGGGTAGGCAGGTTGTTTGTGCACAGTAGCTGGGCCTTAATTTCACTTCTAGCTGGCTCTCAGGCCACAGGCAGATTAACACTTCCTACCCTGACCTCACCCACACACACAGATGTCGGATCTTAATTTGTCCCCTTTCGTCGCAGGAGGAAAATAAATCCTGCAGCATGAGGATCTGAATGAATATTTAGAATCACCGCCAGGGTGCAGCTGGAAGCAGAGTTTGTAGCTATTTTAGACTGCAGGTCCACTAGGCATCAGTTTAAGTAGACTATGTAGCGCCTCTTGTGAATTCTTAAATGGATTATAATAAATTGACAGGGGGTAGATGTTTTCTTTAAATCAGTTATTAAAATAAAAAAATATCTTGTTTTATTATATGTTCAAGACAAGCAATAGTCAGAATAAATGCATACATCCTCAGTGCCTGTGTGGTCCAGTGGATACAGCAGCTGACCCCGGCACACGTATGCCTGAGTCGGCATGGGTTGGAATCCGGCCCACTACTGCCCTTTGAACTTTTTTGGGAGGAACTAGTACTTTTCTAGTTACTCTCCGTGTACTTTTACTCAAGTAATTTATGAAGGAATTAAACTGACTTTTTACTCCGTTACATTTTACCAAATCACTTCAGCTACATAGATGTATATTATTATATCGTTGCTGTTGGATAAAAAAAGCTCGTAAAATAGCTTGTCATCAACGCTCTTAAGTCCATTGGCTCTCAAAGTTGTCCGTCAAACCCTGTCGTCTCCACCACGGCTCTTGAAGTGAAGCACGTGTAATCACTCCTGAGGACATTTTTTGTTTGTGGGTTCTTAGCTAGACGCAATCAGAGGTAAGTAGCACTTTAATAACCTTCTGACTTTGTAATATGATATATTTCTGGAATAAAGATAAGTATTTCTCAGAAATTATGTTTTGAGGGCGAGTGCAAAGCAAATGGCTAGGTGCTAATTAGATGGCTAGTTAGCTAGCTTTGGCTAACACAGAATTGGACAGACAAAGTTTAATTTCCTGCCTTTAGCTTCCCATATGATCTCTGCTTGTTGGCCAACTAGCCACCTTGTCATTGGCATCAAGAGAACAGATTAAATCAGATGTGTGTGGCAATAGCCAACTAGCCATCACATTAGGTTACCTCTAGATAAGCTGGCTAAGCTAGCTAGCTGCAGTGTCAAGCGCAGCATCCTCCCACTATATTGCTCTCTCTCACCCTGTGTGTGTGTGTGTGTGTGTGTGTGTGTGTGTGTGTTCAGAAGAGGAAGGTAAATCCAGTTGTCTAGAAGGGATACAACTTTTGTCAAAAATGTACTTTTCATAGCAGGTTATGAGAACTTACGCAGCAGGTTAGGATAATTAACGTAGCAGGTTAGGGTAGGTCAAGGTTAGGGAAAGGGTTAGGATTAGCTAAAATCCCCCAAAAATCTACTTGATGTCAATTTGACAAAAACTGTATCCCATCTAGACATGACTGGTAAATCCTACCTTGGCAGGAAAAAGATGATTAAGTTGACTATGGCAATTGTTATCTGCACTGTTTGATTATTTATTACTTATATGACTCTTACCTGAATATCTACCTTGATGTTTAATTCCATGCTGAAATGTGTCTGATTTGCATAATAGTAACATGATTGATAGTGACATTTCGATATTGATTGTTGTTTGACTGTTGTAACCCTTACCTGATCCTCCTTGATATTTCGTTCTGAGTGAAAAATGAAACGTCACACTTGGTGTAAATCTTTTTAGTACGCATTCACCATCACATGTACTTGAAATGATATTGTGAAATTAATTTTCATTAATGCTATTGAAATTGTGAAATGATTCCAATGTCTCGATTACCATTTAACCTTTTTATGAAATTGAGCACATTAATAGATATTAAGTCAACTTTGAATAAGACTGTTATTGAAACTGTACAGGCTATGGACTTTGTTTGATGCCAGTCAAAAGTGAACAATTTTCATTCGGAAGAGTCAGCTTTTTAAACCAACATGGCTCAGTTTAAATTGTTTTTACATTGTAGTAAAACAAAATACCTCATTTGATATGCGTTGACATCAAATTGCATGGCATTACTACATTCTGTAGCAATGTATGTTTTGTTCAATTAAAAAAATACATACACTTGAATGCGATTTGATAAAAATTAATGCCTTTAACTGCAGTAGATGCAAAAAGGTGGGCGGATCATACCTGTGCTGGAGGACATTTGCAAGATGGTGCTGGCAGGCTTAAATAATAAGTGAATGTCAAATAAATTGCATTAAGTTGTCCTTTTTGTTTGCTGTCACAGTTTACCATAAGGTGTAAAAAAATTACCTAAATAAAATGTGTACGTTTTCTGACCGTATACTTTTCTATTCCTACTTGAGTAGTTTCTTAAAATGGCTATTTTTACTTGAGTAAATTACAATCTAAGTAACAGTACTTTTACTTAAGTACAGATTTTCAGTACACTACCCACCTCTGCAAATTATACATAGCCTAACTATAAAACATGGGCGAGCATCCACACTGGAGGAATGTTTATCGTTCTACAGTAGGCCTACATCTGTCAATCAACTGATGGCCAAAATCAGCCCATCAACTCAGCCCATCAGCTCAGCCCATCAGCTCAGCCCATCAGCTCAGCCCATCAGCTCAGCCCATCAGCTCAGCCCATCAACTCAGCCCATCAACTCAGCCCATCAACTCAGCCCATCAACTCAGCCCATCAACTCAGCCCATCAGCTCAGCCCATCAACTCAGCCCATCAACTCAGCCCATCAACTCAGCCCATCAACTCAGCCCATCAACTCAGCCCATCAACTCAGCCCATCAACTCAGCCCATCAACTCAGCCCATCAACTCAGCCCATCAACTCAGCCAGGGAAACAAACAGTAGCATATTATCGGTTTTCAAACCATTCATTATGTGACAATGGATAGGCTAATGGGAAGCCTACAAAATGTAGCGTATTGGAATATAATCAAATAACAAGGGGTCTATTGCAAGCAATGGATGGCATTAGATCATCGCCAGCTGATGTCTCGTTAAACCATCAATTCGCGCTAAATTCACCCGCACAGCTGATCTCAATTGCAACTATTATTGGTCACCTCATTACCGCGCCCTAAAACATGACGTCAGTGTCACCTAATGCCGCGTTTGGAACTCTCCCTTCAAGACAACTGGGAACCCGGGAAAAAACAAGCTCAGATTGGGAAAAATTGTTTTGAAAGGTCATCCAACTCCGAATTCCAAGTCGGAAACTGGCATCTTTCTAGAGGTCCGACTTTCCAACCTGAAGATCACCCACGTCATGATCTGACCTAGTTTGTTTTTTTTTCGAGTTCCCAGATGTCTTGTAAAAAAAATAAAAAATAAAAAAGGGTCAGATCTCTTTTTAATGATGTGATGACGAAGGCAGGCGACAAGCTTAGGTCTGCACATTAAGCCCACAGAAACGCATTGGGCTGTATTCTGGACATATTTTGGCGAGAGTGAGCCCTCTCGCTTCTCCTCTTCCTCTCTGCTAAGGCAGATTAAAAAAAAAAAACTAGGTCAGATCATGACGACACTTTGTATGAATGGAAACTAATGTTGGTGTAGCGTACTGTTATTATTTTAGTAGTTTCCTATGTATGTTATCCAACAGTGTCTTGTATGGTCATTTCTTATCAAGATCGGGGGTACAATATCCCTGGACTGTCCATAGACCACCCCAGGCCACGATTGAACACTTGACACTTGTATGTTGTAGCCTAGCGGAGACCAATATCTATCTTGTGTTATTAAGCTATATGAAACGACGGTTGTTGATTTGCATTTCGGATGTTGCAGTAATAGGACATAGGCCTAGTGTTTGAGCGAACGATTGAGAATATTATGATAGCAAGCCTGATCCCAATGACACGACTGCACCCACATGGAGAGAAAGAGAACTGCTCATTTTCAAGAAATCACGATGCTAATTTGAATTTCCTGATGCAGCAGGGAAATTCTCCTCAATTAAAAAAATAAATAATCTAGTTCAGATCTGACATCTATACACTCATAAATGTGTACACACACACACTTGCAGAAACACTAAGACCTGTACATATGCATGCATGCACGCATACACTCACAGGCACACACACACACGTCTCTGGCCATCGTAACTAGTAGCATGACACCTGATCTAGCTGTACTCTGTCAGTAGTCAACATGACTTGTCCTGTATGGGTTAAGATGTCCAAAGACAAATGCTGTGACTGTGCTGTCCAATGCAATGACCTGTCCCAAATTGAAATGGGTTTTGTCCCAGGTTGTCTTTTTTGCAGTCAAGCTATGAATCTCTAAAAAGATTACCAGATCATATTTATGGGGTTCCTGAGACATAATAATCAGTGCAGCAAGACTGCAAAGACGATGACCTGGAACAGGCGTGAAGATGAAAACGGCATCCTTCTAGTGGACTACTATGGTGAGTGTGTCCTTCTAGTGGACTAATATGGTGAGTGTGTCCTTCTAGTGGACTAATATGGTGAGTGTGTCCTACTATTGGACTAATATGGTGAGTGTGTCCTACTATTGGACTAATATGGCGAGTGTGTCCTTCTAGTGGACTAATATGGTGAGTGTGTCCTTCTAGTGGACTAATATGGTGAGTGTGTCCTTCTAGTGGACTAATATGGTGAGTGTGTCCTACTATTGGACTAATATGGTGAGTGTGTCCTACTAGTGGACTAATATGGTGAGTGTGTCCTTCTAGTGGACTAATATGGTGAGTGTGTCCTTCTAGTGGACTAATATGGTGAGTGTGTCCTTCTAGTGGACTAATATGGTGAGTGTGTCCTACTATTGGACTAATATGGTGAGTGTGTCCTACTAGTGGACTAATATGGTGAGTGTGTCCTTCTAGTGGACTAATATGGTGAGTGTGTCCTTCTAGTGGACTAATATGGTGAGTGTGTCCTTCTAGTGGACTAATATGGTGAGTGTGTCCTACTATTGGACTAATATGGTGAGTGTGTCCTACTATTGGACTAATATGGTGAGTGTGTCCTTCTAGTGGACTAATATGGTGAGTGTGTCCTACTATTGGACTAATATGGTGAGTGTGTCCTTCTAGTGGACTAATATGGTGAGTGTGTCCTACTATTGGACTAATATGGTGAGTGTGTCCTACTATTGGACTAATATGGCGAGTGTGTCCTTCTAGTGGACTAATATGGTGAGTGTGTCCTTCTAGTGGACTAATATGGTGAGTGTGTCCTTCTAGTGGACTAATATGGTGAGTGTGTCCTACTATTGGACTAATATGGTGAGTGTGTCCTTCTAGTGGACTAATATGGTGGGTGTGTCCTTCTAGTGGACTAATATGGTGAGTGTGTCCTACTATTGGACTAATATGGTGAGTGTGTCCTTCTAGTGGACTAATATGGTGAGTGTGTCCTTCTAGTGGACTAATATGGTGAGTGTGTCCTACTATTGGACTAATATGGTGAGTGTGTCCTACTATTGGACTAATATGGTGAGTGTGTCCTTCTAGTGGACTAATATGGTGAGTGTGTCCTTCTAGTGGACTAATATGGTGAGTGTGTCCTTCTAGTGGACTAATATGGTGAGTGTGTCACGAACCATGAAGGTGGACAAGATGTCACCACCGCGGTTTGGCCCTGCACTTTCACTGCTTACCGTCTTGAGGGTTTGGCTTGAAACAAACCACACAGTTCAGGACAGTTAAATGTGGCTTTCTCTTATTGGATCGACACCGGTGATAGCTGACTGGGGTTTCAGTGGTTGCTTTTCATGAGCAAGGCCAAAAAAAACAACAACAAAAAAATAATTGCAGAACACGCTGGGATAAAACGCTGCGTCACTGGCCTCCAGTCCTTAAAATTCTACTGGACAAATGTTGTAATGGATGTCCTCTGACACTCTCTTTGATGGCAGTGTCAGTATCACAGGGAGATGGTTTTTGATTTCCATGTACATATCAAGGCCCTGTTCAAATACTAAAAAGTGCTCATCCTCACTTTCATCCTTCCCTTTCACCGATTTCACCAAACTGGATAGGTGAAAGCTATGTAATAAAACCCTTTCCATGTGTGTTAGATCAGTGATTACTTCAAGGAGAAGGATGAAGGATGTGTAATAAAAGTACTCCATGCCCTGGGAGGCGGAGACAAAACGAGACATGCTTCCACCCGTGACCCAATTTCCTGCACCCAAGAAGCACTGCAGGAAATAAACAGTGCCCAACAAGACTCCTGAACACATTTCACATTTACATTTTAGCAGACGATCTTATCCATAGTGACTTACAGTAGTGAGTGCATACATCTTGATACTTTTTTTTGTACTGGTCCCCCGTGGGAATCGAACCCACAACCCTGGCGTTGAAAGCGCCATGCTCTACCAACTGAGCCAAACAGGACCACATATAAGGAAGTACTCCCGAGTGGCGCAGCGGTCTAAGGCACTGCATCTCAGTGCTAGAGGCGTCACTACAGACCCTGGTTCGATTCAAGGTTGTATCACAATCCGGCCGTGATTGCCATAGAGTGGCGCACAATTGGCCCAGCGTCGTTCGGGTTTGGCCGGGGTAGGCCGTCGTTGTAAATAAGAATGTGTTCTTAACTGACTTGCCTAGTTAAATAAAGGTTAAATAACACTTTATTTTAAGAATGTGAAATGTCTGAATAATAGTAGAGAGAATGATTTATTTCAGCTTTTATTTCTTTCATCACATTCCCAGTGGGTCAGAAGTTTACATACACTCAATTAGTATTTGGTAGGATTAAATTGTTTAACTTGGGTCAAATGTTTCGGGTAGCCTTCCACAAGCTTCCCACAATAAGTTGGGTGAATTTTGGCCCATTCCTCCTGGCAGAACTGGTGTAACTGAGTCAGGTTTGTAGGCCTCCTTGCTCGCAAACGCTTTTTCAGTTCTGCCCACACATTTTCTATAAGATAGAGGTCAGGGCTTTGTGATGGCCACTCCAATACCTTGACTTTGTTGTCCTTAAGCCATTTTGCCACAACTTTGGAAGTATGCTTGGGGTCATTGTCCGTTTGGAAGACCCATTTGCGACCAAGCTTTAACTTCCTAACTGATGTCTTGAGATGTTGCTTCAATATATCCACATAATTTTCCTTCCTCATGATACCATCTATTTTGTGAAGTGCACCAGTCCCTCCTGCAGCAAAGCACCCCCACAGCATGATGCTGCCACCCCCGTGCTTCACGGTTGGGATGGTGTTCTTCGGCTTGCAAGCAACCCCCTTTTTCCTCCAAACATAACGATGGTCATTATGGCCAAACATATCTATTTTTCTTTCATCAGACCAGAGGACATTTCTCCAAAAAGTACGATCTTTGTCCCCATGTGCAGTTGCAAACCGTAGTCTGGCTTTTTTATGGCGGTTTTGGAGCAGTGGCTTCTTCCTTGCTGAGCGGCCTTTCAGGTTATGTCGATATAGGACTCGTTTTACTGTGAATATAGATACGTTTGAACCTGCTTCCTCCAGCATCTTCACAAGTTCCTTTGCTGTTGTTCTGGGATTGATTTGCACTTTTCGCACCAAAGTATGTTCATCTCTAGGAGACAGAACACGTCTCCTTCCTGAGCAGTATGACGGCTGCGTGGTCCCATGGTGTTTATACTTGCGTACTATTGTTTGTACAGATGATCGTGGTACCTTCAGGCATTTGGATATTGCTCCCAAGGATGAACCAAACTTGTGGAGGTCTACCATTTTTTTTCTGAGGTCTTGGCTGATTTCTTTTGATTTTCCCATGATGTCAAGCAAAGAGGCACTGAGTTTGAAGGTAGGCCTTGAAATACATCCACAGGTACACCTCCAACTGACTCAAATTATGTCAATTAGCCTATCAGAAGCTTCTAAAGCCATGATATCATTTTCTGGAATTTTCCAAACTGTTTAAAGGCACAGTCAACATAGTGTATGTAAACTTCTGACCCACTGGAATTGTGATACAGTGAATTATAAGTGAAATAATCTGTCCGTAAACAATTGTTGGAAAAATTACTTGTGTCATGCACAAAGTAGATGTCCTAACCGACTTGCCAAAACTATAGTTTGTTAACAAGAAATTTGTGGAGTGGTTGAAAAACAAGTTTTAATGATGCCAACCTAAGTGTATGTAAACTTCCGACTTCAACTGTATACAATATGAAGTTCAGCTGAACTAATTTACCTAGTTTATTTGGTCTACTATCAGGTTTATTTTGGTCTGAATTGGGCGTCTGTTGGTCGAGATGCTGGTGTTTTCTAGTATCAACCCTCTCGTTTGAAGTGACCTAGCTTCAGGGGGAAATGACAAGATCCTATGGAAATATGACTACCGTCGAGCACATCACAAATATCTCTACATGCCAGGGAGGTGGCCCTAAAGAGAATGCCCCTTGCCTTTAGTGAGTAGACAATGTAATAAAAGGAAAAATAAAACCTCTGTGGCTTTCGAGCTATCTGGGTAGCTCTTTTACTCAGATTGCTCATATGAACCCTAGAAGGCAGTTAATTTCAGTGAAGGGGGTATATTGGTCACCCAACCCCCTGAAATTCGCTTGTTCAAGACAATCCTCGGTTATGGATGATGAACGCCCTTAGCGCCGGGTGGTGACTCATCGCTTCACAAACAGAGCCCGGGAGGAAGGAAGCAGTCTGGCTAGGTGGTGTGGGTGTGGTGTGGTAGCGAGGATTGCCTGAGTCTGCCTGGGGTCATGGAGGGTCATGGAGAGACAGGTTGCTGGAGAGATTTAACGCAGCCAAAGCACCCCAGCCCTGACCGTCGCCTGGCCTGGCACCTCAAATACGACCTAGACATGAGCACCTCCGAGGTCAAATGTCTGAAAAAAGAATTATGAGGAAAGAAGATAATACGTGCAGTGTGACGGCGGCTCAGCCGTGCCGACCCAAAAATAAAACAAAAACAATCCCGTCACAGTACTGCCTCTAAAGCTGTGGTGACGATGGTGCTGCACTATGGAGTGGTAAGGGGGAAAAAATATATATATATATTGCACAGGGAAAACAAATCTCACTCTCCTGTAGAAAGAAAAACAGGAAAGGGAATGTTCCAGAAACATTTGATGGCAGTGTGCCTCTGGAGTGCCAGAGAGAGGAGAGGGAGAGTCCGGGCCGAGAGGAACCACTTACGGGCCTGCGCTTCCCCCATGGAGGGCGGCCACCTGTATCCTTCACAGACACAACAACGACATCTGGGGGAGTAGACATCAGCTAAGGCAGACTAATGCCCTGCAGCGACGTTTGCATCCAGAGGGGTCGGAGTCTCAGTGTCTCATGACTCTAACCAGGACTCAACTCCACATCAACTGACACAGATAGGCCTAGTTATTTCCTTTACAGTCATTCAAAGCTATTAAAACAGAATTTGTGAATTTTGTGGCTGGGGAAAGTGATATTTTTTTTTGGGGGGGGGGGGTGCCCCAAAATCGGTTCTCTCTCCACTTCTTCTCCTCTAGCGCGTCTCCCGATAGGAGAATACTCTGCAGCTGCTACCCACACCGTGATACATAACGTCTGGTGACTCAGTCTGCAGAAGACATCGGCAAGGAACACGGAGGAAATTGAGTAATGTTGGGACTACAAAGAAACACACAATCAATCTTCCCAGAGCCCTTGGATGATGGGCGTCTGTGGATCTCTTAAAGATAAAGTGTGATGGATGTCATACGACACATCACCGTAGACACTCATTTCTTTAGAATGGTAGCAGAGGTGTATAATTCATTTGGCTGGCTCCTCATCCTAACATCCTATGAAAGCAATCCTTATTTTGAATCTGAATGACCCCCCCCCCCTCAACCCACAAAATAGAGTGCGCTATGCAAAAGCAAGACAGCTCCCTCAGACGTTATGAAGATGCAGGTCGAGCCCAGACACAACAGCTAAACAGATGAGTAAACAAATGGAGAGGCACAGACATAACAGCAACCGTCCCTTTCTGCTACTGGCTGATGTCAACGCCAATGAGGTCACTGCCTTGCCAGAAGCAAAATGGGACTGGCCAACATAGCTAAGGGCCGCCAGACAACCCTGTTCGCTCCGGCGCACGCATTCCTGAGGCATCGCTAACTGTAGTCCCGGTCCCAAAACTGTGGGTTACACCTACAAAAAACACCTTACAGTACCTGCTCGCCCCTCTGCTTCCACAATAGGGTAATTGCAGTATGTGGAGGAGTTGGAAACGAAAGGTTGTTATTCAATCAAAAGCGTTAACTGGGAGTTTCCCGGTTTGGAGCAAAAAATCCTTCTTCCCGTACTGTGAGGAAGATGAATGAACACCATAATTGGGCATCTTTTTGTTTCACACATGAATCATTCTCTTCCTGATTATATTCATCCAAACATGCAGCACCGTACAGGCAGACTATCGTTTCGTCTTTCCACCAGAAATTCACAGTGGCCAGCTTGGATTGAATACGGCCTCATACTAGTGGAATAATAGAGATTATTGTGTAGACACTCATTTCAATCCATAAACACAACAGTGTGAAAACATTTTGAATGTGAAACCGCTATGTTGATACGGAGCTGACACTGACAAGATACAATGACTTGTCCCGTGTAGCTCAGTTGGTAGAGCATGGCGCTTGCAACGCCAGGGTTGTGGGTTCGATTCCCACGGGGGGCCAGTATAAAAAAATATATAACAAATATTTAAAAATGTATGAACTCACTAACTGTAAGTCGCTCTGGATAAGAGCGTCTGCTAAATTACTAAAATGTAAAAGTAATGATAGTAATTAGTGTCTGAATACAAACTGTGTGTATGGCACTAACATTTAGAGGTAAAATCAACTGATGTTATCTACCAAAGCTGGCAAACAATTCTCCTGACCAATATCGCCCCCTCCTTCCACCCCCACACATCCTATGGCTGACTAACATAACTCACGACACCCAGGTAAGGGTGACGTCATCACACCTCTAGCAGATCCCCCTTGATGTGTTTGAAGGATTTCACTGGTATACTTCAGACTCATCCTCCGCTACTTGTATTCACGTCCCGGTGCCCTGACCCCGGTCTTAATAAAACCACTTGCTTCTAAAAGCAGTAAGATTGACTGACTCCGCAGTGAGGCTCTCCTCCCACTCCCACCAATTACATAAGAGGTCACACGTCACACCAACGTAAATAAAAATAGCTGCAGCGAACGAGTCTGTGAAACAAACTGATGAGCGCAAGAGGGGAGGTAAAGAAGGCTGGAGGGGTGAAAATGTTTTAGCTGTACAAAGGTGCCCATTGTCTGAATGAGGTCCTTAATTTAGGATGCCCAGATGGGCTGTAAAAAAAAGAATTACAAATAATACAAATGTAAAAATAAAAAAGGCTGGACATACTTTCCACCTAAATTCTGGAAATGTTCAAAGATTACATGAGAGTGAATGACAGATCCATTTAACAGCAGTGAAGAGAGACGGCTTTATATAGTTCCCATTGGGGGTATTCAGGTGAGTTTAACATTCAAAATGATTTACCACTACAGCATTTACTGTGTACTGTATTACCACTCGTATCCTTCAAGTCCTGATCAACTAACTTTGTCCCAAAGCTGCCATAGTAATCCAGTTGAACAAACTGAGCAGACCTTTCAACATGGACTCAGAGGTCTTACAGATAATAATTCCTCCGTGACCAGTACTGGGTGGAAGGGTCAGACCATAGAGACTATGACTTATCAGACAATGCTTTATGAGGACATAAAGCGTTGTGAGGACAAAGTGTTGTGAGAACATAAAGTGTTGTGAGGACATAAAGTGTTGTGAGGACATAAAGTGTTGTGAGGACAAAGTGTTGTGAGGACAAAGCGTTGTAAGAACATAAAGTGTTGTGAGGACATAAAGTGTTGTGAGGACATAAAGCGTTGTGAGGACATAAAGCGTTGTGAGGACATAAAGTGTTGTGAGGACATAAAGTTTTGTGAGGACATAAAGTGTTGTGAGGACAAAATGTTGTGAGGACAAAGTGTTGTGAGGACAAAGTGTTGTGAGGACAAAGTGTTGTGAGGACATAAAGTGTAGTGAGGACATAAAGCGTTGTAAGAACATAAAGTGTTTTGAGGACAAAAAGTGTTATGAGGACACATCAAGCTTGTTCAGAGAACTGTGGTGCCCCGTGTCACCACCTGCCTTCCTGGGCACACAGCACAGCCGACCCTATCCGGCTCCGTTGGACGCCCACTGGAGGCTCAGTTACGCAACGGCGCAGCAACCAGAAAGTGTTTATAACCACTTCATCACTCAGATGCCTGTTGGCTTTGCCTGCCGACCCAGAAAGCAGTGTGCCTCCTGGTGAAGTGCTAAGCAACCGGGTGGAGAGCGAGAGAGCGAGAGAGAAACTAGAGAGAGTGCAGCATGACGCTCGCCCGCTCTCCTCTCCTTCATCGTCCTTGTGTCCATCCCCTCTCTCCTCTCTCCTCTCATCCTGTATACCCACAGTTCAAGCCACGGGCTGTCGATTGGCCAGCGAATGGAAAGCAAACCAAATCGATGGCCTGGAAAAACAAGTGCTGGCTAATTATAGGAGTTGGTGGGGTGGCGGGGGGATGAACATCATCAGTCTCACACCGACCCCAATGTGACAGTCTGATCTATATAGCTGAAGGAAGGGGGGCAGACAGGGCAGTAGCCGCAGTCTGGTAAATTGCCACCCAGGGGCACCATAGCAACGTCTACTACAATTCCATGTGGGTCGAAATGTATTTGTATATATGATATTACTTGTTGGCACGTGCCCTAATTTTGGGTTATGGTTACTCTGCCACAAAACATTATCAGGGGAAAAGGTCATGATGTCCAAGTTACGGCACTCAAAATAGTATTTTAAATAAAAAAAGTCCAGAAAGACGTCACCTCACCATACATTTATTTTTGGGCCAGCTGGCATGTTTTAGCATCGGATCATTTCAGCTTTCATCAGAGTATAATAATAAAATGGGCCTTGAGGAGGAAGGTTTTGGTACTGTGTGCTCCAGACCCTCCAACGGACTCCTCTCCCCTTTCCTTTTCCCCGCTACAGCCCAGTTGCTAATTCTCTTTCCTTGTCGGCAGGGCCAGCGCTGTTCTTTCACCAGCCTCTAATTCTGATATCTCCTCCGAGGGTATTATTAGCAGCCTCTGAAATCCAAGTCCGCTGAGGGTTCCACTACCAGCCGCCACTTTACCCCGTTTCCTCCCGCCATGAGGTGCAGTGCAGTACGACGACTTAGACCTTTAAGGGGGTCTGGACTTTGCGCCTCTGCTCAAACTAATGCTGAGTCTGCTGGGAAGTTAGTGGGTTACACACACTGAAATTAAGCTAGTTGTGCTGTCAAGACACGTACTGTAGCACCCAGAATGACAACATGTCAGAATCCCACGGGGAATCGTATTAGTTAGCTATAATTGTGCATTTCGGTACAAAACTAGTTTCAAGGGCTACTTGATGAAGGGAAGTCCCACACACTCACAGGGCACCGCCATCAAAATAGAAACCAGACTGATTGTATAATACATAACAGATATAGGGCATAAAAAGTGTTACTAATGTACTAATGCTTTTCACCGCTTTCAAAGTAGAAATATTATATACTGCAGCGCAGGCTTAATGATATCCCAGTCATCCACAACACTAACGTGGAAATAACGTTGGAGAAGGCTGTGTACTGTTCAATAGGGAGACAAGACAGGTTTTTATTTTACCTTTTGAAGACTGGTAGGATTCAGCTGTGTCTTGTCGATGATTTTAATGGCAACCTGTCAAGAGAGAGTAAAGGACAACAATCACTTCCTGCTGAAACCACTCCTAACTCAACACAGGAAGTGGCATGCCTATCGGCGGGCCACTCAATGACAACAAACTTGTTTCTCAGATTGCCAAGGTGCAATTTTAGAGTGCGTAAAGCATTCTGGGAGAACGGAGGGCTGGAGAGGTTCTCAATACAATTTGCCTCCTTTTTGTTGCTTCAGTAAGTTTGTTTACTGTGTTTAAGCACAGTACATTTAATAAAATTTTCCCAACTTGCATTTTGTTTGTTTCACTTGCATTTTGTTTGTTTCACCAACAAACAAAATTAAATTACAGTGACTATTGTTACAATTGGTGCAGTGCATTGCCCCTTGACTTGTCAAGTACAGCAAGGGTGAGGTGAGTCCAATAACTAACTTTGGTAAAAGAAAGAAAGAAAAAAAAAAACTATTGAGTACAAACAATTACTGAATTCTATTCTAGCCAAACAAAGTAGAATATGTGCTATCAAACATGGCAGGTGCCTCCTGTGTCTGCAGGTGTCTCACCTCTCGACCCGTGAGGATGTGGCGCGCCAGCTTGACCTTGGCGAAGTTGCCCTTTCCGATGGTCTTGAGCAGCCGGTAGTTGCCGATGTGCGGCTGCTCGTCGGTGCACGAGGCGATGGAGTTCCGGCAGCGGGCGCCTGAGCGTCCGGGCCGCGTGGTGACCTCGTTGCTCCCATCGGTGTGCGAGGTGTGCTGTGGGGAGGAGATTAATAGAGTGTCCGAAGTCATTTGAAGTTGCATGTCAGAGAATATCGACTAAACCTTACAGGTTTATAAGGGTTAATGGAGCTACGGCCTTTCCTAAACTCTTTCCAAGAAAGAAAGAACAAGACTGTCTCTACCACTGGGATAACCAATGTTCCTGGCCTGGAGGGCATTGATCAGAGCTCAACTTGTCAATAGACATTAAAACAATCACTGGGGACTGGGGTTCAATCCCCGTGACCAACCTTCCCACTGTTTCTCCTACTTGACTGTCTCCATCTCATTTTCTAACTGTCTGAATAAAGTGTCAAAACATATACACACACATATTATATACACACACACTGGGGAGAACAAGTATTTGATACACTGCCGATTTTGCAGGTTTTCCTACTTACAAAGCATGTAGAGGTCTGTATTTTTTTTAATCATAGGTACACTTCAACTGTGTGAGACGGAATCTAAAACAAAAATCCAGAAAATCACATTGTATGATTTTTAAGGAATTAATTTGCATTTTATTGCATCACATAAGTTTTTGATCACCTACCAACCAGTAAGAATTCCGGCTCTCACAGACCTGTTAGTTTTTCTTTAAGAAGTCCTCCTGTTCTCCACTCATTACCTGTATTAACTGCACCTGTTTAACTCGTTACCTGTTGTTCTCCCCAATGTATATATATATTAATTTTTTTATCGATTCTTCATCGAGCTGATGTTTTGGGGGGGAAGAAAATCACCTGGGGTGAGTAATGATATCAGCACTGCCTGGTAATAAGATGGTATAGTAGAGATTGCTAAATGTTTGAACAACGTTGTAAAGTCATTAGCATTAGGCCTAAAGATTGAGCAAAGTACTTGAGTGAGCGTGCGGCTGCACTCACACAAACCTGACAGTGAGAAACCATAAACGGTGTAATAACTCACCTAGAACAGACACTTATTTTAGAATGCAGACCTTGAACAGACTCAAAATAGCTTAAGAGCCAATGTCTTTTAAGGGACATTCTGTCGTTAAAATTGACTGTACAGATATTTTAGGAAAAGAAAAACAAGGCTATAATACTGTATCTTAAAGTAAGTAATGTACAGATACATTACCCAACAACAGTCTCAGAATCAATTCCAACCCATTTTCACAGCAATCAATCCAGGTATATATTGTCTTTCAATGAGTCGTATCTTCACATAAGCTTGATATCAATCCATTTATTGACTGACTGACTAACTAACTAACTAAACAACAGTGTGCGGTTTTGCACTGCTATCAACTGATAAGGTCCCAATACAAAGATAAGCTCCAAACACAATGAATGTATGATTGAGCCTCACCATGGTGTTCTCTTTTTTTCCGAAAGCCCTACTCACAGTTGAATCATCAACTAGTGCACTGTGAATAACTTTGGAATAGCTTTGTGTAAAAATACGTTAAAAAAAATACTAATAACTAATAACAATGTAATAATGACATTTGCCAAAAAAAGGTTAATACTTGTTCATATTTGATGTCATACGTTCTATGGAAAACCATACGTGTTGTATTAATGAGAAGCAATTAGGGCTGTCCCCGACAAAAAAAAAAAATCTTGGTCGATCGAGAGTTCTGATCTTTCAACCAATCGATTGGTAGAAAAATAATTATGGGTATTTTTCCATATATAGACACATCCTATGTATTTTAATCAAATCAACTATATGCACTGAGCTTGTCTGATGCTTTAAGCGCTCTGTTTGATTAAATAGTTAAGACACACAAATGACTAGAGGGAGTCCGACCGCAATTGATTTGATTGTGCCGGGCATGGCTCAGACTTTCTGCGCTTTGTAAAAATGTAATAAAAAAAATACAGCGAGTGACTGTGTGACTAGCACCCACTGTCTGTCTCTCCTCCCTGCTGCAGCAACCACCACAAAACATCAACATTGTATATCGCGCTGACTGAAAAGTTTTGTTACCGAAATCCCTCACTTGTTCGGGAAAAACATTCCCTCAACCCTTGCTCGCTTTATGTGACACATGTATGCATCGCATGCACGTGACCAATAGGGCCTGACCCCCTATAGCATATCATAATCAGATCAAATAAATTGGTTATAACATACTCTGAACACCGTAACACACGTGACAGCAAGATGAATGCAGATGACTTGACAAATAAACTCGAAACGGGGGAATGTTTACTGGTTGCTCAGGAGGTAAAGGGGAAGTCAGATGTGTGGAATAAATGTGACTAGTTGTGGAAAATACTGGAGAGCAAGCGCTGTGTCATATTATGAGTACCAAATAAGTGCTGTTAGATTACAATATAATTTTTCTGTAAACAACACTAAATATATTAAAAGCGTACCAGAGAGTCTGTTGTAAGTTTTTTTTGTTTTTTTTGTGAAGCCTTTATTACAGCAAAGACTAAAAACAGTTGCATGTATTCGTGAATGTAATTGCCGAAATGGAACGGTTTATTTATTGTTTACGCTAATTATTCAAGGGTCGCTTTGTTATTTTAAAACTAAAAATGCTTGATTGCATTTCAAATGATGAATGACTCGTATGCTGTGTGATGACATGAACGAATGAATGATTGATTGATACAGTAACCTATATAAGTATTGAAATATAGGCCTAAGTAAGTTACGGTATTAAGACTAAACAGCACGCGCTCTTAGGCCTACAGCTCGATGGTGGTTATACAAGGCTGCTATAGGCTACTAAGTCTGATAATGATTATGACATTACTTATTATTATAATGATGATCATAATAATAGTAATATAACAATAAGAAGGAGATCAAGAAAAAGGAGGGTTATTATTATTATTATAAATATAATTATTCTGACAATTTGGAAGTGTAAATAACACTAAATAAATTATACGTAATACCAGAGAGGCTGTTCTAACGGGAAAAAAAAAAAGTGTAAAGCTTTTGTTACAGCATAGCAAAGATTAAACACACCAGATTTTGTGAAATTGTTCATCCGACATGTGGTTGCGTGAGGCTTGCTGCTCACAGAATCAGTAGGCTATTAAACAAACACTCAAAAAGGCAACACAAGCAGGATCTGTCTTAGTTCTGTAGATATATTGATGATTTATAAAGCCAGGCCCATTTAACAGTTAGGTTATTGATTATAGAGCTAATTAAGTTGGGGTTTCCTCACTTTTCTTAGACAATTAAGGCAAGGGCTGTTTTCTCATCTCCTAACTCCACTGCTGCCTCCGCCACATTGTTCTCAACACCAATATGCTGGTTAACTTTGCTATTATGCACATAGCAACATGGTCTAGGAAAAGGCGCCAATTCAACAGCACACTGATGTTTCAGAACCGTGGACAGCGACCGCTATCAAACGCGGGAGAAAGAGCATTTGTTATAAAATAATATTTGTATTAGTGTTGCATCATTGTCCTTAACCATATACAATTTCAGTAGCACATGCTTTAGAGCGATGGACTGGGCCATCCCCATGGCCTCCAGAATGGATCAGTCCACTCAGACAGGCGCAAATCAGACAGGTGTCTTGAATACCATGAAAAATGTTTTTTTTGTTGCTGCTACTGCTCAACTAAAGAAATCTCAGTCGACCAACAGCCTATCGACCAAACAATCGACCAGTTGACTAAATGGGGTCAGCCCTACAAGTAATAAATGGGAAGAGAATAGGTTAATGACCTTAATGGCAATAGTGTGTGTATGGTGAGAGGAGGGTTGGTAGTGGAGTGGTATCTATCCAACATCGATGTCCTAGCCTGGCAAAGTATCCATCAACCCGTAGGGCTGTGACGCAGGTGCAGTTGGTCAAATGGGGCACTGCTGTCCTATCCTGACAAGCACTTCAGATGGGTCAACCAAAACCAAGCACCTTTCTCAACCGTCTGTCAACAGTTAATTGGTTCCTGCAGGCTAACTCTATACACCCTTATACTTATGTCCCTAAACAGTATTAACTATAGAACATTGTATTAACATGTGGTTACATGGGAAATGTCAATCTGTTTACTTCGGTAAACGACCTACAATTATTTTTCAAGTTGTCGTTGGTTTCAGTGAGTGAGATCAGAACGACCATTGGTACAAAAATAAGATAATGCAAAATACTTCACTTCAGTCTCGGTCTACATTTAACGACACATCCACACACCTAGAAACCATCGCCAATCGTCTAAAAGGGCATTATTGTAACATTGTGGCAACGTTTTAGACACATTGCTGGGATGTTACCACAACGCTGTGAAAACGCCCCCGTTAGTTTGTGGTGTATCCTTTACAGTCAACACTTTCTATATGCCCAAGAGTTTCATAAGACACAGTGACTGTTCAAAAAAACTGAAACATAACACTTTGTTCATGGAGGAGGAGCATTTTTTGCTACTAGCGTGCACAGCAAGTTCTGTGCCTACAACTACGGTGTTGAACTTTTTGGCTTGTTTTTTCCCCCCTTTCACAGATTAGCTTAAATGCTAAATGACACCAACAAGCTTGTCTACCTTCCATATACCCTAGTTCTGGCAGCTCTGAAGCTCAAAACTGACAGAAAACTTGACTATTCTAACCTTTCAAAAGATCATCCAAAAGGGCAACTGTGAAATATAATCCTACAATGTGCAATACAATGAGACCATAACAATTGACCTCTATGGAATAGGTCCTAAGAAACGAAGCGTCCTCATTTCTAGGACCATAGAGCGATGTAAACCCAGCATTGAGATGGCTACAGCAGCAAACTTGATACATTTGCTGATCCTCTTTGATAGCGTCAGAAGGCCCATCTGTGGGTTTATCACCCTGCCAAACCCCTCACAGTTCCAAGCATTTAACAGTGAAGCACATAGACAATGGCACTTACTGTATTTCATCAGCGTGCTGCTTACCGCTGTTACTGTATTTCATCAGCGTGCTGCCTACCGCTGTTACTGTATTTCATCAGCGTGCTGCCTACCGCTCTTACTGTATTTTATCAGCGTGCTGCCTACTGCTCTTACTGTATTTCATCAACGTGCTGCCTACCGCTCTTACTGTATTTCATCAGCGTCCTGCCTACCGCTGTTACTGTATTTCATCAGCGTCCTGCCTACCACTGTTACTGTATTTCATCAGCGTGCTGCCTACCGCTGTTACTGTATTTCATCAGCGTGCTGCCTACCGCTGTTACTGTATTTCATCAGCGTGCTGCCTACCGCTGTTACTGTATTTCATCAGCGTGCTGCCTACCGCTGTTACTGTATTTTATCAGCGTGCTGCCTACCGCTCTTACTGTATTTCATCAGCGTGCTGCATACCGCTCTTACTGTATTTCATCAGTGTGCTGCCTACCGCTGATTCAACATTGTGTCCCAAAATAACAGACCAAGGTTGCAACTGTAGAGTGTCAAAGACTTGGTCACGGATGGAATCGGATGGTGTCAAGTAACGGCTCCATTGTGAAAGGTTCTTCCATTCATGTTGTCATGGGTCAGATGTAGCCTAATTATGTGCTGTGTGATCGAGGGGGCTAATTTAAAAACACCACAGCACCAGTCTATCAACCCAAACTTGAATGTGACAGTTTGAGAAGCAGAATACAGGTTTTCAAAATAGCAGATCTGTCTCTGTTAGTTGCTTACTCTCTAAAGTGAGAGAGTAGGACCATTGACCATAAACGTGTCATCAAGGTCAGCATACAGTGGCCACTGCGGAAAAACATTCCTATACCTTGTGACCCCTCGACACAAATTACTGATAGGGCACAACGGTGGTCTTTCTAAACAGGACGCACACAAACGCACAAAAACAGCCAATTTGCACACAGAATTCCTATGTCTCCAAACAACACCTAAACCTTACAGTAAATCTAGTACGAACCCTGAGACAGTTAAATAGCCCTATTGATACTTTTGCAATTGAGTTCAATTCAATAACTTCACCGTCATCTTCACCGTCGCATTGACTAGATAAAGTCTCTCTCTCGCTCGTGCGCTGTGGCGCATACGGAAAACAACTTCAAAATACGAAAATGGGTCACTCCAGGAAGAAAACTGATACTTACTATGGTGATGCGGTGCCTTTTTACCGAGTGTGAGCCCTTCATCCTAGCATTGGCGATCTGAATGGCATCGGAACAGAGTGCCTGTCCGGTTTTGTGCTGGTGACAGTTCATTGATCCAAATTGTGCTCAGTGATGCTCAGAGGCATGTGAACACATTTTGGGCACCTGTCGCTCAACTCCAACGGGGTGGGCGCAGAGAGCTTGTCCTAATTACATTGTGTGCCGGTTGGCTTATATACCTCAAAATGCCATGCCAACCAGTAACAAAGCAGGCATCTTTGTAATGTAAAGATTCCACCTTGTGCCAGCAGGGAAGTAGTTTCTCATGCTTAAAAGTTATAAATGATGTTCACATGCTGTACTTACTGGTGAATCCACAATTTAACATTCACCTATATGATGCAGCATTATAGGTAATATATATAGGCCTATCCATATCTCAGTTTCAAAGCTTTCAATTGTGGATTTGTCGGAAACTCAGGCATCTTTCTAGAGCTCCAACGATGAGACAGCCTACATGGATGCGGTCAGAGACCTGGCAGTGTGGTGCTAGGACAACAACCTCTCCCTCAATGTCAGCAAGACAAAGGAGCTGGAAACGGAGGGCCGAGCACGCCCCCATCCACATCGATGGGGCTGTTGTGTGGAGCAGGTCGAGAGCTTCAAGTTCCTCGGTGTCCACATTACTAAGGAACTATCATGGTCCAAACACACCAACACAGTCGTGAAGAGGGCACAACAATGCCTCGCCCCCCTCAGGAGGCTGGAAAGATTTGGCATGGGCACTCAGATCCTCAAAACTTTCTACAGCTGCACCATTGAGAGCATATTGACTGGCTGCATCACCTTGGTATGGCAACTACTTGGCATTCGACCGCAAGGCGCTACATAGGGTAGTGCGTATGGCCCAGTACATCACTGGGGCCGAGCTCCCTGCCTTCCAGGACCTCTATACCAGGCGGTGTCAGAGGAAGGCTGTAAATATTTTGAAAGACTCCAGCCTCCCAAGTCATTGACTGTTCTCTCTGCTATCGCTCGGCAAGCAATTCCGATGCACCAAGTCTGGAACCAACAGGACCCTTAACAGCTTCTACCCCCAAGCTATAGGACTGCTAAATAGTTAGTGAAATAAATAGTTAACCAACTGCTGTTACTGTTTATTATCTATCCCGTTGCATAGTCATTTTATCCCTACCTATATGTACATACTGTATCTACCTCAATTACCTCGTACCCGTGCACATCGACTCGATACTGGTACCCCTTGTATATAGCCAAGTTATCATTACTCATTGTCTATTAATTCCTTGTGTTATTATTTTTCTATTTATTCCTGGTGTTTTCTACCATTTCACTTTATTTTATTTCTGCATTGTTGGGAAGGACCGGTAAGCAAGCATTTCGTTTTTAGTCTACATCTGTTTTTTACGAAGCATATGACAAATAATATTTGATTTGACTTTCCGACCTGAAGATCACTGACGTCATGATTTGACCTAGTTTTTTCCCCACTCAGTTCCCAGTTGTCTTGAAAGTCCCATAACATTTAGACCATAACACCTACATTGGCACAAACATCATTCTTAAAAGTTGGTCAATACCAATTTGAGAGCTGAAAAGAGCAACGCCTAACTTACTTGAACAAATACTTACATTTTCAGTATCACGCTCATTGACAGTGGGTAGTGGCGTTCTGGTTGACATTTTAAATGTCTTGATCTCCGAAGTGGTTCGGCGTTCTGGGTCTCCTTTTTGCTTTTGTTGCACCTTAGCCCAACAGGAGGAAAGCAGGTCTACAACTGCTATTGAAGAACATGGATTTAACGCAACGCCTAAATTCCAGCAAACATACGCTGGAAGATGTCTAGAGCACAGATGAATTAAGTAAATTGTCGAACCGCATTACTGTACAGAACGCACCTTACAGAGGTGGGACAGATTGCGAAAAATACAATTCCCCACAAAATAATGTCCAACAACAAACCATAACCCCGAACTGCAAAATGTTCCAATCCGTTTTTAGGTAACTAAAACTCAATAAACTGTATTCCAATAGTTCACAGGCTCTCAACAAATGCACAGAACGTTTAGTCAAGGAAAAAGGGGAGGGGAAGGGGGAGTTAACGTAAAACCGGTCTCAGAATTTGCAGACAGTTTTGGCGACTTGGGTTACTGTTGAATTTCAGCTTCCGACGCGCGCTGCCCCGCTTTCCGATGGTGCTGGTACTCCGAAAGATCCAAGTTCGGTTAAAGTCCTCCCCATCCCAAAAGTAAGGGTGGTTTGCTTAATTGCTATATCCAAGATGGCCGCCTACTAGCTGGAGAGTGCCAAGTCAAACCCAACGCGTTGAGAGGAAGTGAGGAAAGACATGGCTTTAAAGCTTATTGGAGCTTCGGTTGGGGCAGAGCTGTTTGTTGTTGCTAGGGTGATTACTAGAGAGAAAAATCTACCTGCTGCACAAGACATGAAATACCCTGCCTACTGTGCCTAAAGGCATTTAGCCTACCCCCTCTGTCCCATGCATGCATTGTCAGTGAAACAACTGTAAGCACAGATTGGTTCCCCTAATGCAATAATAATCTGAGATAAATTCCATCAATATTGTAACAACAGTCATTCAGTCTCACATGCTTACACACACACTGCATCCTGTCTTGTGTTTCTCACATGAGCAGCACCTCTAGCAGTACACTTCCTGTGTGGCATACACCATCAAAGGGTCTATTCACAGAGAGACACAGAGAAAATGGAGAGAGAGAGAGAGAGAGAGAGAAAAAAAAAAAGGGTTCTGTGTAACAAAGGGGTGGAGGCTGAGCAAACAAGAAAGACAGGAAAATATTTTTAAAAAACAATTTTAGAGAAAGACTGATTTATTTGTTTTAAAAAACAGTCAGATGAAGCTTGAGATCCAAGTCTCTCTCTTTCTCTCTTCTCCCTTTCTCTCTCTCTCCCTCTATCTCTCTCTCTCTCTTCACGTGAGAAAAACAGCTGTCTTCTTCTCTCACCATGAGATGGTCTCCAGGGCAACAATGTGCAGTTTCGCCCTGGCTGTTGCAGTGAGGGTACGCAACCAGCAGAGAAGAGCCTGGGAGTTCACTCACATGTCACACTGACCCCACCTCATTAGCACAAAGGTATCTTTGTACGTTCCCAGGGTGATCACACAGACACTCGCACACACAATATCATATTGTCTCTCTGTCTCACACACACACACACACACACAGAGAGAGAGACACACACACACACACAGAGAGAGAGAGAGAGAGAGAGAGAGAGAGAGAGAGAGAGAGAGAGAGAGAGAGAGAGAGAGAGAGAGAGAGAGAGAGAGAGACCCAAAAAGCCCATCCAAAAGTTGAAGGAACATTTGGCAGCAAAACACACTCATCAGTCACCATGTTGCGTCATTGTAACGCCAAGGTAGTGGGTTCGATCCCCGGGACCACCCATACACAAAAATGTATGCACGCATGACTGTAAGTCGCTTTGGATAAAAGCGTCTGCTAAATGGCATATTATTATTATTATTGTGAATCAATCAATCACACTGACTCTGGTCCTGCAGCTCATGTGATTAGATTATAACATTCTGGCCCTGTCTACCTGTATAGGATTCAAAAAGCCTAAGATGAGTGTGATCCAAGTTACATTTCATTCCAGTTAGATTTATATAAATCTACAAGTGTAAAGTGGTTTCTATCTATCAGTGTTGAAGGATTCCACCCTACTGTATATTACAACAATTTATCTTGACAAAGTATATTCTAGACAACGAAAAGCATTCCTTTTGGTGAAGTATTTATTGTTGATGTCCACAATCTCTGTAAATTCCATGGGTAAGACATATCTACCAATACTGGTACTAATTACATATCTACTATATGTCTATGACATACCCTTCAGGTGTTTAACAACTTCTTTAATTCCAATGACAGCTACAGTATTATTCCATTTAGTCTGACTGTAATGTTGCCATACCTCCAAAACACGTCATTGTGCCTGGTTAGCGACGAGGCAAGTCAGGCGGTAACATCAGTTTTGGCATTCAGTTCTCTATTTTTACTCAGGCATTGGTTTATGAATTATTTTGAGGTTTCATTCTTATTGTCATTGGATAGTGGAATGTCTAACTATGTCCCTATTTTGAGTATACTGACTTACTCGAGTCGAGTACTGACCTACTATTTATTTACATATGTGCTTGATACAAATCTTAAAATGTAACATTTGTAGTCTTTTTGTTGTTGTTTGTGGATTCAAGTTGAAATTGTATGTAATAGCTCCGTCTAGTGGTTTATGTGGGAACATGACAACTGGTATGCACTTTTTAGCCTGGAACGAACCATCCTGTTTCGCGACACGGATGTCAAAGACTTTTATAACTAACCCAAGATAGACCACAGCCTGTTGTTTCCAATCGGAGCAAATTAATCATAGTGGGCAGAACAAGCAAGGAGGTGGGCAGAGCCAATCACGAGCTAGTGAGATCCTATTGGCTCATTCTAGCACGCCTACTCTGTGAGGTGCGTATGTGCAATAACTAAATTCGCCCTTGCACTACTATTTTTTTTTTTTAACTTTGGCAAAAGGTAAAGTCTACAAAACGTAGTCCACTCTGTTCGTAACAGATTCTAGTTTTGGAAACAGAAAACTGTATTAAGATCAAACGTTTCCATCTTGCTCCATCTTCGGCCACTGGGCTTCCTCTTACCACCATATTTGGTAGTGAGTGGAAACTCCAACCGGATGCTTCACATTTATACGTCTGGTGAAATATTTATACATCTGGTGAGATCATGATGGTTCGTGGGTTCGTTTAGCACATATAGAACAATGAGACAGATATTTCACTGGATGTATAAATGTGATGCATCCGGTTGGCGTTTCCACTCAATACCAAATTTGGTAATGAGAGGAAGCCCAGTGGCCGGCATGTGGGAAAAGATAGAGCGAGATGGATTTTGGCCGACATTCTGCTAACTTTCTCATCAATTAAACATTTGATCTCCATACAGTTTTCTGTTTCCAAAACTACAATCTGTAACAAACAGAGTGGACTGCGTTTTGTACACTTGACCCTTTGCCAAAGTTTCAACAACAACAAAAAATGCGTTGTTTAGAAGGAGTGCAAGGGCGAATTGAGCTATTCCACACGCGCGCTTCACAGAGTAGGCGGTCTCTAACAGAAATATACAAATGATTGCTAGAACACACCAATAGAATATCACTGGCTCGTGCTTGGCTCTGCCCACCTCCTTACTTGTTCTGCCCACTATGATTCATTATCTCCCATTGGAAACAACAGGCTGTGGGTTAGTTATAAAAATCTTTGCTTTTAGCAGTTCATGAAATCTTCCTTTCACTAGCAGTCAGTGGCGCCATCTTGTGGATATAGTTGAAACCTGTTTATTCCATGGCATCAAACCTTGTCCTAAAAATGCAATTCTCAGCCTGCTGAATTTGCGTTGTCACTCACTCATAATCCCTTTGTTCTCATAAACGAAACACATACTCAAGCCCACATGATGTAGGAACCAAGTACTGTACCGAATGCTAAACATGTTTTAGATTTTATAAGAGCATGATAAAATGCTTTGATCTTATCTTTAGGAAAACCATCTATACTTCCTGATGGAATCCCCTGTGATCACAGATGAGCAGTTCTGTGAAATCGCTGCTGTTTTGTAGTTTCCCAGACAAAGTTTAATTTAAATCAGGACTAGACTAATTCTACTTAAATTAATCCAGATTTTAAAAATTGCTTTCTGAGACATTGCTTAACTTCAGATTAATTAGTTCTAGACTACGGCGTCCCAGGCTAAGGTAGGTAAGGACTAACCAGTTAATCTTTGTGTAGCCTAATTAGATTAACGATGTGCACTTGGTGCTGACCTGAGGATGCTTAAAAAACCAGGGTTGGGACACAAAAACACAAGCATTGTGTGGAATTGGAGCAAGTCACCTAAACCAAACAATGTAATCATTTTCTAGAGGCAGATGATCACCATAGCTTGGAGGGATAAGACAGGATGAAGGTCAGTCCACTACATCTGTAGGAGCCAGGAGCGAAGATTGTGTCACTAACCTGGGCTGGAGGGGGCTGGAGGACAAAGTCAAAGATGGGAGGTCTCTGAGACCTTACAGGAGATCTCTGAGACCTTACGGGAGGTCTCTGACTCCAGGATGGGAAAATCCTTAACTAGAAAGAAACAGATGAAGACACAGAAGGGGACCATGAGACACTATGTTGTATTTTAAATAGTTAATCTGTTGTCAATTTCAATTCTGACTTGTAATGTTAAAAAGGGGATAAAAAGACCTCCCCCTGTTTATCTGAATTAGCTAGGCTACTCACTATACCAATGATAGGCTACAGATTTGAGTCACTGCAATTAAAACTGCTTTCCCAGTGTATATTTCTATTAAATGACATGTCCTTACTATGTATTGCATGTTTGAGGAGATTATATGTTTTTATAAATGTTTGCAACTCATTAATAAATGGCAAAAAAAGGTTTCCACTTTCTTTTAAAGTACAGTATATTTTGATAAATTATATTGGTAGGCCTAACGCGTTAATAAATGGTCAGTAGGTTTCCACTTTCTTGAAAGGTACCGTTTCAGCAGTTATAAATGTGAGTAAATCACTCAGAGCTTAGACATACTTACAGGCAGTACTGGGTACTCATCACTACATACATGAGAGAAGATTCAACACTTTGTTAAACATGTTCAGTCAATGACTGGTGGGTATGATGACCAAAACATTCAATGTTGTCAGAGGATACCTCCTCCACTGTTTCACCAACCAGAGGTATTACGGTTACCATTTCACACCAGAGAGTTAATCATACTTGGACTATCGCAGAGAAGTGGTAAGTGTTTTGATATAATCTGGTAAGGGGTAATACATTAGGAATGATGATTGAATAATGTCCTGGAAGTCAATTTGGCCAGGGCATCAGGATTTGAAAGGTGGGTCAAGACACATCATGAAAACCATGGGATAGAGCGCCAATGCATCACACCCAGAAGTGAGAAAATAACTATTGTTCAACTGTGCACCTATTGAAAAGAAGGTTGCATGATGATACATAAGGGTTCGTCATATCAGCATTTGTAAGTGCATTTATAAATGGCTAATAACTGGAGATGAATATTGGCTCACTATTTGGCAAACACTGACAAGTTATTGCACTATTTTGACCAATGCGATATAACCATTTATTAATAGTTTATAATGCATTTACAAATCATTAATATAATTATAACCCCTTTATCAACCCTTTACAAATGGAACCTTATTGTAAAGTGTTACCCCTTTTTGTTACCAACCCGTGGCTATTGTTTGCTTCAATCACTTGAGCTACAGTATCTTTGTGGGAAGTGCTGCATAGCAAAAGCATCTCTGCAGGCTTGTCCATTTCTGTCATTGTCTAGTGTGAGGATCTGGGCAGCCATGTTGTTTGAGGTCATTGATCTGGGCAGCCATGTTGTTTGAGGTCATTGATCTGGGCAGCCATGTTGTTTGAGGTCATTGATCTGGGCAGCCATGTTGTTTGAAGTCATTGATCTGGGCAGCCATGTTGTTTGAGGTCATTGATCTGGGCAGTCATGTTGTTGGAGGTCATTGATGTGGGCAGCCATGTTGTTTGAGGTCATTGATCTGGGCAGCCATGTTGTTTGAGGTCATTGATCTGGGCAGCCATGCTGTTTGAGGTCATTGATCTGGGAAGCCATGTTGTTTGAGGTCATTGATCTGGGCAGCCATGTTGTTTGAGGTCATTGTGAAGCGCTGCTGTTACAATGATTACATTGCAGTATCTTCTTGGTTGAAAGCGCAATGTGTTTCTGAGACACTGAAAACGACTCTTCCATACACCAAACATGCACTCCACTACACCTTTTGTGCGGATATGAGCTTGGTTGTACCGTTGTTGCTCAGGTCCTATTGCATGAAGATAGGGGTTGAACAAGAAGTTGGTCTGTGCATACCCAGTCACCAAGTATGATTCCACTATGTTGTCCTCTTTCAAGCTGAGCACACAGAAGAGTTTAGGAAAATCCTTGAGTCTTGAGTTGCACCTTTCCAACGGGCAACAATGTTGGAGTCTTGGAGAACTGCAAATTGGGAGTGCCCACACTTTGCACATTTATTGAGAACCAGTTTTTACGATTCCTGTACTCCTCAGCATCTGCTGTACAGGGAGACTTGATGGGAATAGAACATCCATCTGTACAGCCAATGACTCCAGGGAAGCTTCCATATTCATAGAACTCTACCTTGTAGTTTGCTTGGGCAGCAGCATCAAGGCACTTGATGCACACTGAACAAAAATATATAAAACGCAACATGTAAAGTGTTGGTCCCATGTTTCATGAGCTGAAATAAAAGATCCCAGAAATGTTCCATATGCACAAAAAGCTTATTTCTCTCAATTTGTTCACACACATTTTCATTTACATCCCTGTTAGTGAGCATTTCTCCTTTGCCAAAATACTCCATCTACCTGACAGGTGTGACATACCAAGAAGCTGTGTGATCATTACACAGGTGCACCTTGTGCTGGGGACAAAAGGCAGCTCTAAAATGAGCAGTTTCGCAACAACACAATGCCACAAATGTCTCCATTTTTTTAGGGTGTGTGCAATTAGCATGCTGACTGCAGGACCGTCCACCAGAGCTGTTGCCAGAGAACTGAATGTTCATCTCTCTACCATAAGCCACCTGCAATGTTGTTTTAGAGAATTTGGCAGTACGTCCAACCGGCCTCACAACTGCAGACCACGTGTATGGCGTTGTGTGGGCGAGCGGTTTGGTGATGTCAACGCTGTGAACAGAGTGCCGCATTGTGGCGGTGGGGTTCTGGTATGGGCAGGCATAAACTACGGAACAACGAACACAATTGCTATGATTAACTTAATCTGTGTCCACGAAACCACCCCTTAAGAGCCTAGTGCCAGATGGAGTGCAAGTATTTTCACAGGCAGTTGCAAGACCATATAATACTAATGGTTGTTACACATTCTACAACTATTTTAGTATTCCATTTTTCATTCTCACATTGCCTAATGTCCAAAACGGGGTTACGGTGAATTTACTAGGCGCAATTTTACTGCTGGAGACCATAACATTACCACCTGAACTGTAAACTACAGTAGTAGCCATTTTATGCCACTATGCCCATAATCATCATATTGGCGTAATAACTACAGACTTGGAAGAGGAAACGGCACCAGTCCAAGTCATGGTCAGCTTTGCCCCTATATTCAGTACGCCACTACCGGATCTCCCCCCCTGGCAACCATGAAAACACCTGAAACGGATTAACTTCAGAAACAACACAATCTATATGTGGCAAACATTCTTTAATTGATTGGAGAAGCAAAATACATGAGTAAACAAATTCAGTGCATTTAGCGCTCTAGTATAAACTACAAAATAAACTCTCCACCCATATACAAACATCAATCCATCTAGCGAGCTTGATAACACAGGCGCAAAGTAAATAGAATCATCTAGAAAAGCTGGAAGGTAGTGGGAGGGGTGGAGGCATGCAAAATTGATGTTCCAAAACTCCGGTAGGTGGAGGCTTGTTTTGTTTCTAGATGGCGTCGATGTCAAGGTCGTCTTCTTCCTCCGCAGGCTTCTCTGGTTTCACAGTCTCCACTTTCAGCTCTCGGGCAGAGGATGAGTAGACCACCTGGGGGGAGCGAAGTGGAGTGAGGGAAATGTTAATTAGGTGAAATTAAGACACTCCGGTGCCACTCATTTCTCACCAGGAGCTTCAGTAGTATGCACAATAAACAGAATGGTTAGATAGAAATGTACGGAGCAGAACAGACGGTGCTCTGTCATGCAGAGTAGGGCATCGTGTCAGCTCTTCACATTTCTATCTGAATAGGTCCATGGAGAGCTGAAAGCTTGTGACAGTGATCATTTGCATTTCAATGCAATAACACCAAACCAATGTCTATATGTGTATGACGGGAATGACTGTCTTCAGGTAAAATCAGTGGCAGCAATAACTAATTACCTCCAAGTTATCTTCATCTTCCTCCTCATCTGCCCCGCTGCCCTCGCTCTCCTCTTCTGCCTCCTTCAGCCACTTGATGAAGGGCGCAGCCTTGGCATGGATCTCTTTGGCCAACTCCTTGGACACGTACTTCTTGGACACCTGACACACAGAGTTGATGTGTTAAAGGTAGGATGGGGGAGTCTCAACAGGTTCTAGTGTAGGTTACTGCCTTTAGTCAGTTTAATATGTCAAATATCTTGGATGAGGCATGTCTAAAAATACATTCTCTCAAAATAGTTTTATCCTGTCATCTCAGTTACAACCCTTTAACCCTGTTGATGTCCATCCCAGTTACCTTCTCTGCCCAGGCCAGGATGACGTCCTCCTCCAGCAGGTCGGCGTCGTACAGGTCTTTGAGGACGATGGGCACGCGGGGCAGCAGCTGGGTCTGGTGTAGCTTCACCAGACACTCAAAGCCCCCCAGGAGGTACTTCTGGGCCTTCTTGTTGTTGTGGGTAAACTAGACACCAGAGAGCATCATAAAAAAAATAAAATAATGGAAGGTGAAGATTGAGTAAAATCCAACAGCAGGTTTATAGCTGTATCTATTGCCACAATGAATTTTGTTGACGTTATGCCAAACAATTAGTGTGACAACACTGACCCTCATTACAAATTTGAGTTATGGCGCAGAGATAAGGTATTAAGGAGCCAGAACAGTCACACAGTAAAGCTAAGAGGGACTCACTCTGAGGAAGTGGCGTTTGTACTTCTTGATCTGGTCACGGATGTTCTCGTCCATCAGCAGCTCTGTCAGGATCAGCGGGGCAGTGTCCTTCACGTCCAGACGCTCCGCCTCCGCCAGGATCTCTTTATCCGAGGAGTCGACGGCACCGTCCTCCTTCTTTTGCTGTGGAGGGAGCGATGGAGTGAGCCACCAAGAGACGACATCTCACTCTCAAACAGTTGTGATGACATCTTGATTTGGCTTCCCCCTCATTTTCTTTATTCATCCTTATACAATTGATAGATTAAAATCTTTTTTTTTTTTTTTAGCAACATAGACCTGTCCAAAGGCAGCAACAATGTAGTTACATACCATGGTGCATCTGCACTCTGCTTAGCGCAGGTTTATTTCCTTGTGGAGTCTATCAAACCCATTTGGATACATCTATACATTAATGTAAGCAAGCAATAAGCAAAGCAGTATGTTATGGCGTTGAAAAGGCCCAGGCAAAACAGATATTGACAAAATACCTAGACGTAGCGAACAATCTTTGGGAGGAGAATAGTCTAGAGTTTAGAGGTGGAACACAAGAGAAGTGACAAGACTTGGGTGAGTGAGGCATCCCGTCACCTCCATAACACCCCTAAGGTCACTACTGTGACCACAGTAAATGGAATCAGTATAACGAGAGCGGAGGTGAATCTGAACTACGGAGGTGGGGGTTGTTTCTGTGCAAGGACCGAGTCTTCATATATGCAATTGAGCAATAAGCAAGGCAGAGCATGTTAGTGAGTTGACAGGGCCCAGGCAGAGCGTGTTAGTGAGTTGACAGGGCCCAGGCAGAGCGTGTTAGTGAGTTGACAGGGCCCAGGAAGTGAGTTATGGAGTTGACAAGGTCCATGCAAAACAGAAATGGGGTTGTTTCTGGACAGGGTCCGGAGTCTGACCTTGACAAAGTTGTAGAAGAGGTTGACCCTCTCCTCCAGGGGTTTCTCCAGGTCCTCGCTGAGGGTCAGGTTCTTAGCGTGCGCGCTGATCTCCTCCATCCGGCGCTGCTGGGCCTCCTCGGTCGTCTCCTCCGCCCAGTCCTGGTCATCATCGTCACCGTCCTAGAGCAAATCCATTACATTTCAGTTTTACAGTGCTTTTGAAAATAAGACAATCAGCGCTACACAGTGAAAACTATTCCCATAAGGCTGTATGCTATAGAGAAACAAGATCCAGGAGATAGAATGGAGACTGGTTGCGTTTAATTCCAGAAAGCTGTCCATTCACTCCCCCTCATGGATCAGAGACAACTGGGTAAATCTAAGAAATGTCTCTACCTAGATTCTGCCATATTTCACCTATCAGATCTGTGAAGGATGATACAGAAACTTAGCCATGAAGTCAACGTTTCGGCAAGTAGGCCTCTCAAGACCAGTCTACAGGTCAAGGTAACCCAAGCGCAACGTCGGTCAAACGCCCCTCAAGTTTCTGGCAATGCTTTTTTGACCGGGGTCTGGCTGGCACTGGGTGGATGAAGTGCTAGTACTCACCACAGCGTCGGGGGCGTCTATGTCATTGTGGTTGGCGGCTTCTCCGTCACTGGAGCCGTTCTCCTTGTCCTTCTTCTTGCTCTTCTTCTCCTTCTTCTTGGCAGACCCAGTGTCCTCTGTTCACAGACAGAGATGAGGGAAGTTAGGACAGACCACCTGACATTACACTCTCTCTCAATCATTTCTTGATTCCTTGTGTTTGTGTTTTGTGTTTCTTTGGTGTAGTAAATTGAACAACAACAAAAACGAGAGCCTCGGATGATTTGAGGCAGTGCTAAGAAACTGCTAGTAGAACAGATGCCACGGCAGATGCTGCTCTCTGAGGGTACGGCAACGCTCACTGCTGCTCATCTTTGACTCATGACGATGACTCATGTTTCAGCAGCAAAATACCACCCAACATGACTCATCTAGTGCCTTAAGAAGTTGTTTGTGACCCACAAGACAAACAAATCACATGTCTAGTAACAAAATAATGGCTGTGTTCACGTGTGCTTTAAAATTAAGCATATTGTACGGCTGGGGTTGTTTTTAAACCCACATTGAAAAAGCCTCAGCCTGAACAACCCCGTAAAGTACATTCTGAAATTCCCTGACTTTCCAATAAATGACATGAATGGAATTTCCAGAATGGTAGTGCTAGAAAGCATGCATGTCTGACAAAGCGGAGTTCCTGAAAGCACTAAATAAAAGTGAGTGTTTTTTTCAAAGAGTCGTGCCTTCCGTCTGACTGCATTGGAAGACGTTTTAGAAATCCCCTGCTTTTCTCAGGCATTCCCAGAGAATGCCTAAAAGTTGTTCATCACCGTGTGAATAAGGTCTGGCTCACCTGGTGGGTTCCTGAGGATGAATGTGCAGAGCTTGTGTCGCGTGTCCAGCATGCCTCTGTAGCCGCAGGCCTTGCAGGAGTTCCCGATGGTTTGTTTCTTGGCGTTGATGTGCTGAAGAACAGAGAAGAAAAAAAAAATGTATCTTCAGTATGGTCTTATTAGTACTCAAGTCTCATATCTTACGCGGTAGGCAAAGCAACTAGCTACGCAAAATGGCAATCCTGTGTAGTTGGGTAGCAAAAATACGCAGACGTGTGCATCCCCGCAATTATACAGTGCCTTCGGAAAGTAATCAGACCCCTAGACTTTTTCCACTGTTAGGTTACAGCCTTATTCTAAAATTGATTAACTATTTGTTTACCCTCATTAATCTACACAATAACAAAGCGAAAACAGGTTAATAAATGTATTAAAAATAAAAAACAGAAATACCTTATTTACATAAGTATTCAGGCCCTTTGCTATGAGACTCGAAGTTGAGCTCAGGTGCATCCTGTTTCCATTGATCATTCTAGAGATGTTTCTACAACTTGACTGGAGTCCACCTGTGGTAAATTCAATTGATTGGACATGATTTGGAAAGGCACACCTGTCTATGTAAAGTCCCACAGTTGACAGTGCACGTCAGAGCAAAAACCAAGCCATGAGGCCGAAGGAACTGTCCGTAGAGCTCCGAGACAGGATTGTGTCGAGGCACAGATCGGAGGAAGGGTACCAAAATATTTCTGCAGCATTGAAGGTCTAAGAACAGTGGCCTCCATCATTCTTAAATGGAAGAAGCTTGGAACCACCAAGACTCTTCCTAGAGCTGGCCGCTCGGCCAAACTGAGCAATCGGGGGAGGAGGGCCTTGGTCAGGGAGGTGACCAAGAACCCGATGGTCACTGACAGAGCTTCGAGAGTTCCTCTGTGGAGATTGGAGTACCTTCCAGAACAACAAACATCTCTGCAGCACTCCACCATTCAGGCCTTTATGATAGTGGCCAGACGGAAGCCATTCCTCAGTAAATGGCACGAGCCTGCTTGGAGTTTGCCAAAAGGCACCTAAAGACTCTGACCATGAGAAACAAGATTCTCTGGTCTGATGAAACCAAGATTGAACTCTTTGGAATGAATGCCAAGCATCACGTCTGGAGCAAACCTAGCACCATCCATACAATCAAGCGTGGTGGTGGCAGCATCATGATGTGGGGATGTTCTTCAGCGGCAGGGACTGGGAGACTAGTCAGGATCAAGGGAAAGATGAAAACCTGCTTCAGAGTGCTCAGGACCTCAGACTGTGGCAAAGGTTCACCCTCCAACAGGACAAGGACACGAAGCACACAGCAAAGAAAATGCAGGAGTGGCTTCGGGACAAGTCTCTGAATGTCCTTGAGGGGCCCAGCCAGAGCCCGGACTTGAACCTGATCGAACATCTCTGGAGAGACCTGAAAATAGCTGTGCAGCAACGCTCCCCATCCAACCTGACAGAGCTTGAGAGGATCTGCAGAGAAGAATGGGAGAAACTCCCCAAATACAGATGTGCCAAGCTTGTAGCGTCCTACCCAAGAAGACTCCAGGCTGTAATCGCTGCAAAAGGTGCTTCAACAAAGTACTGAGTAAAGGGTCTGAATACTTATGTAAATGTATTTATTTTTTTATAAATTCGCAAAAAAACCTAAACCTGTTTTTGCTTTGTCATTATGGAGTAGTGTGTAGATAGAGGGGGAAAAAAAGTTTATCAATTTTAGAATAAGGCTGTAACGTAACAAAATGTGGAAAAAGTCAAGGGGTCTGAATACTTTCTGAAGGCACTGTAAACACGACCAGTACGCAGGATGGCCAGTTTGAGAAGCTAATCGCGTTCTTGCTGTAAACACCTTTGTGACCCAATATTCTGTTTAATATCATCCCCTAAAATGAATGGTGCTCAAGTACCCTTGCTCTATGGGCCAGCTTCACAGACCTAGATTAAGCATGGCCTGTGAAGAAAAAGTAAGCTCAATGCAGAGTCTTGGCTTAATCTAGGTCTATGCAACCACCCCATAATATAGCAAGATACGTTTTTCTGACTTGATCATTGACGGACAGTGACACATGCATTTTTCTAGACAGTGTAATACAGTATGATGCCTTGGATGCTTGAGGGCAAGGCCTACTGTAGGAATCCAATGAATAATGCAAGCCGTTCGTTCCTGTTCTCAATATAGACTGCATATTCATCACTCCATTCCAATGGGACGCGACCGGTTTGCGACAGATGTATGAATAAGCCCAGTGTGGCCAGGAAAGATGTGCATGGATCTTGTCTGTTCATGATTGGTTTAGGGGGATGGAGACTTCACTAGTCTCATTATTCTTTCTCTCTCTCTCTCTCTCTCTCTCTCTCTCTCTCGCTCTCTCTCTCTCTCAACATCTGAACCTAATCGAGCATCTGACGCAAGATTTTATTTCTAGGTTTTCGAGGTTGAATCCAAGTTTAACTGACCTATTCTTTACATTTCCATTGGGAACGTTTCGTAACCTTGCACTCAGGGGCCCTGGTTAACAAGCACCTTGCCTCTGCCCCATGGCGGAGGTGCCAGCAGGCTCCATGGCGGAGGTGACAGCAGGCCCCAGACTGACTGCAGCATCCTGAGCCCCACGGAAGGATCATGTGACACCTCCAGGAGCGCTGCCTGGATCTCCGTAGTGCAGGGGAAGCGGGGCCGAACAAACGCACCGCCGCAGCGAAGGAGAGCCACTGTTTTTCTATCACTTTATATCAAAAAGAACAGGGCCATCCATAGACAGACGCTATACTAGTCATACTAATTCTATGGGCTGATCCTCTACGCAGATAATAAAACATCTTGTAAGATATGAATCTATCAAACACCACTTATTGCAAGGTTTAGAACCTGACATCAATACATTGGATTTCTATTCAGCTCTGACATAAGAACCCCTCCCAACTAAACAGTGTCGGCCAGCCCCAGTTAACCACCGAAAGCTGTGGAATGAGTCACTGTGCACATTCCATTCGGTCATTTGTAATAGCACTGGAGTTCTCTCGGAAAGCGTCCGCGCATTGACTCGTGATGCGGGCCCTGCCTAGATATGCCTCGCCGCAGAACAGAATCCCCCTGGCTGTGCGGACCGGTGACAGCGCTGACCTAATTACAATAGAAACATGCCCGTCAGCGAAAACATAGCACAGAGGGGTGTGGTTGGGGGGGGGACCATCGAGTTCATCCCTCCCTCCCTGTACAGACAATACAACGTGCCAGAGGACACCAAGTCCAGCAGACAAGGCTGTTTGGATGAAAAACAAAGCAAACACCAAATGGGAAGCTCCAGCATGTGACCCTGGATTTGCAAAACAGTGGATTTCGTATCTAAAGGGAGGCCGGTCGGTCCTGGTTGGATATAGGAAATGAGTACCGTCACAAGCCAAAATGGAGAGATAGTGAAGAACTGGTGTCCCACCCCACCTTTCTTTTATTTGATCCTTCCATAGCAGAGGGTGGGTCAAAGTTCAGTTTCAATTAGACCTTTTCCAGGATCTGACAAATGTTGGAACAGAAAAATTAAAAGCTTTCCGGACTATTTACCAGGTCGGTTTCGGGATTGTCACATTCGGGACACAGCACAAACTTCCGGATGAATCCGTCCAGCATGTCTTGCAGCTTGTTCGCCTCGTGCGACCCGTTGACGATGAAGCGGTCGTTCTTGGCGTCGAACTGGGTCTGGGCACCCAACTCACAACCAAAGAATTTGGTGGGATCTGGACAGAGAGAACAAGAAGCAAATATGTTTCAGTTTACATTCAGATAAAAGCCTTCCCATCCTCATCATAGGTTTGAGAGAGTTGAGCTTATTGTATTTTGTGCTGATATTCATAGCCTCACTCGTTACTACAGATGAAAGGGGGTTCCACCATATTGTCAAAGTCAAAATGAGTCCACATCATCAGTTGTGTAGATATGGCTATATTCCACAATCCAAAATGAATGGAAAAGATAAGCAGCATATAACTTCCAGATTTGCTGTGCTCATCTTTTCCATCCATTTTGAGTTGAGGCATTGGCCTATGCCCAATCTACACAACTCACGTTGTGGGATGCGGACTCATCTTGATGTCAGACTACTTTTGAGGTCTGAAAACATCCGACAAACTTTAATTTTGGAGTGCAATGTCCCCTTTTAACCTATCGTTACAGATGACTGGGCACAATGGAGGGAACAGAGAGGCATTTACAAGTACTAACAACTATTCCAAACTGTTCACAACCTTGTGAAATTGGCATCTATCTAGTGGGTCAGACCAGTGCCCAAAAGGCTGGGGCGCGTTCAGCAGGACAATGTTGTGGAAGGTTCAGATAGAGGCATGTTTATTTATAAACGGGCCATTTCTAACAGAATAAGGAATCATGTCTGCTCTATACATGGCATTTCTACCTGCAAAGTTGGACAACATTTGGCTCCTGAAGGTGTCCCTGGGAACGGAGGTGGTGGGGGTTATACTTACACGTGGGAGGCCTATTCAGAGACTTGGCAACGTCAGTCATGTTGACTATGACAGTCTTTATACCATTCCCCTTGCCTTCCACCTGGAGGATGAGACCAGAGAAACAAAGTTTGAGGACAACATCCTTCCAACTGGGTCACATTCTGACAGCGTAAATGCCTTTCAACTCACACCTCAACTCGGGGGGGGGGGGGTTGCAGACATTTAAGCACCACATTTAAGAAATCACATACAAATCGAAGCTTCTTCTAGTGAAAAGTATTTTTTGTAAAGGCTGGGAACATTTATTTCAGTGTCTTAAGAACATGTTTACCCTCAGACTATACGTGGACTTATTCCCTTGCCTCAAGCACTAAAATGGATTGGTTAGGTTTCCACCATATTGATTTCCTTTACATATTTTATTTCAGTTCTCAAGGAGGGAGACAAGGGAATGAAGCTTTGACTAGTTGCACTCTGGTCACTGACCAAACCCTCACGGCAACCACTACACTGTTAAAAAGGTAGGAATGTCCCCTAAACACAGGTCTAGGATCAGATCTTGTAGGGATGACTCCAGTCCACGGTGACCCGTACTCACCTTGGCGATTATACGGGGCATCTTGTAGCGGTAGAACTGATCCAACACGCTGCGGTTGACGTTGACGGACATGACGGCTGGCCGCGGGCTTTATCAGTACGATAGAAAGATCTTGGACTGCAAATTTTTGGTATCCTCTGTCTGGCGAAGATGGGATGACATAAACGACTGGAAGAGGGTTCGGGCTCGGACATGAAAAAGGTCTTGCCACTGAGGCTGTAAGCTCCGCGCCTGTAGGCTAAGTTCCCCCCACACAGGTTCCAACAGCTGCGCAACAGCTCTGAGAAGAGAGGGGAAGACTGTGTTGATCGAAGGAAGACATCACAGCAAAGAAAGAATATGTTAGTATGAAGTGTGAATGTACCCAGCTATCTTGTGTGAGACCGGTACAAGACATGAGTCCCTATGGGCTTCCCACCCTTGCACGCGGTCACTTATCTGTGGTTAACACCTGCCAAAACACATACCCCACGCATTTGCTAATATTAGGGCTGGGCGATATATCGAATTAATTCAAATGCATGTTTTTGCGAGATATTCCAAATGCCTGTATCGCAAGAATCCTGTTTTTATTTTATTTTATGACGGTTTAGGTCCGCTTGTTCTCATGTCTTTTTGGTCTTGTCTCCTTCGTGCCTTCCCATTTACACAAGATATCTGTATATAATGACGAGATGCTCATGTCTCCACCCTAACAATGAGAGTTGTTGTCCCAAAGGCAAGCGACAAACTCTTGCGTCGCATCTTCCTATCCACACACACACACACACCTCACAACAAAGATAAGATATCATCACTTCCACTCTGACAAGCGGTTTCCAACTCATTATTTGCATTTGAGGTGTGGTCCAACAGAAATCTGTCAAATGGACCCCGAAACACATGGAGACATTATTTTACTGTAATAGAGAAATGAACCTTTCTAACGATACTCGTCTGAACTCTTCAAATTGCCCGCAGAGCAGACACTTCAAAAACGGGAGTATCAATGAACATTGATTATGGAAAATGAACGTTCAGTTTGTCGCGTGTGGCATTGCAGTACCACGTACTACTAGCAGCATTTTAGCCAAAGACCGTTGTACTAGCTGTCTAGTCCGTGATTTATAAAATTTGCAATAAGCATAAAACACATTTATAAGGAACTGGCAAGTTCTTATGAGAAATAAGGTAGGCCAGTTGATTTCAACATCTAAACAAAATGGACAGGCTAGCATGCTGTTCAAACAGTTGGCGTTTATAACAGTTCTTCCTTGTTAGCTAGCAAATAGATCCAACTTGGCTACACTTGAAATATAAAGATTAGCTGGCTATTCACTAGCACGTGGGCTTGTGCTGAGACTGTTTATGAGACCAGTGTTCGTTTTATATAAATGCGCGCTACAAAAGTTAATCATTAGTTCTGGTTATATTAACAAAATGGGCGTTTAAATAGACAGAGTTGTGATTGCAAAATACCACGTTACACTATTTTGATAACAATTGTTGAAGGCTTATATCTAGCCTTGGTATAATTTCACAAGCCCTGAATTCATTTGATTATTGTTGACCGTTTGAAACGCAGTGAATTTGTCCTTTAATAGTACAACAAAGTTTATTTACAGAATTATATATATATATAATTAAATAAATAAATATATAGTGATTCGACCTTGAATTTGAAAAAGTATAGATAATTTTTAGGCCATATCACCCAGCCCTAGGTTATAAACCATCATATTGGATAGTACTGAAGTAGCCTTCTTTTTTTTCGTGAAAAGTACGAAGAGAGCTCATTTTCCAAACAGACCAATTACCATTTAAGTCCCTTCTCTTCCAAAAAAAGGAATTTGGCACACTTGGCAGGTTAAGTCACCACAATGTACAAGATAACATTTGGAAAGGAATAACTGGCCTACAAACAGTGGTCTCATATGGTTAGCTACGCCATTGTAGCTTGCTAACTATGTAACACTAACCATAGGAAAATGCACGCATGAGAACTATTCCCACATGTCATATGAATCATATAACGTATACCTAGTGCACTACAGTGGGTTTCAAGATAAACCTAACATGTTAATTCCATTATTGGCACGAAAATATAAAATTGCCAATATAGCTAAGAACATTATCAGTATTAAATCATCGCACATGTAACAGGTGAGAAGGGGGTTTGAGAAGCACACCAGGCCTCGATTGAGCAATGTGCTGCAGAGTGCGTCATACAGAGGAGCAGTACGCGAGGGGAGGAAGACGCCATCTTGGTCCACATAGGAGGCGCATTCACCATACAAACATCTTTGAAATAAATGCAATACCAACAGCCACACAGGGATTAAAGTATAATTGATGTTAAAATACCTTTCCCATCCGTCGCTCCTGTCGTCCGGGTACTCACCGTTTTCGCAAAACAAAGACATAAACACACCGCTGGTCGCCCAGAGACGCAATAAAGTGTTGTGTGGATGAGCAGTAACGTTAGGGTTGCAGTAAAGTGGAGACCGAGCGGCACTGCAACGGTGCCGAAAGAGTAGTCCGACCTTACGGTGGAGGGTACTAGAGCCCGCAGAGAAAACTCGAGACGCCCAAAAATGGGGTATCTGGAATAAACCAAAGGGACAAACAAATCAGTACAAAATGACAGCTGTCAGCTTGTGGTAATAGCTAGCTAGCATTAGCCAATGACTATGATAACATATGGAAGCCACAGAAAAGCTAGCTAACCTAGTTATAGTATTAGCCAACGTTGGCTTAAAAAGGTATACAAGTTGATCTGCTCTATACGTTTGAATAATTAGTTGAATATCCGCTGATTAGTGAACATAAATAATTAAAATCGGTCATCTAGCTAGCCACCTTGATCTTCAAACTTGCTTCGACTCACCTCCAGAACGTTCTCGCTAGGTCCTTGCAACGCCACTATAACGTAGCTAAGCGATGTGTCAATGTGCTGTCAATCTACCCGAGCTCCGCCACTACTCACGCCCATTTTATCGACGTCACTCAAATGGCAACTTCTTACTCGTTCATTTTGGTGCCAATCATTGTTTGCTGAATTGATGGGGGGAAAATATGAATGAAAAATGAGGACAATGTTCAGTTGGATGAGATCCCTACATTTTGAGGACCGGGTTTTTGCTGTTATGTGGTGCCTTTTCTGTCCCTAGGAAATATCAGTTCTTATTTAGTGTAAAATGTGGATTCCAAAAGGCTTTAAGTATAAGGTCAGGTGTCCTTTACCTTAAAAACACAAAAATATGTATCCTGAAAAGGAATTTTATGCATTTTTAACTCTTTTGTCAGTGGATGTAGGCGTTTTTGCCATGTCCCCAGGTGTTATTTATCAACTTCCACAAGAAATATAAGCCATAAAATAATCAAATGTTTAAAATCTTTCTTCATTATGTTATAGTCCTATTTAAAGTCTCTTTCATCAATAAAGTATTTTTTCATGATTATTGTATTTATTGTTATTATATTATTTAAGATTTTCACCTTGTAGGTTCCATCCTCTTAGGGTTATGCACCTAACAAATTGGAAAATTCACCCAAAATGTGTTTAAGTGCCTGAGCTTGACCAATATGTTTTTCTGAAAGTCAAACATCTCATTTTTCTGACAGAATACTCAATATATATATATATTTTTTAATGCAAAGGATTTGAAGTCCAAATGGCACTGCATATGTAGGAATGACCCAAACATTAAAATAGCCTTTGAAGGAATATATTTAGTAATGGGTTAACCATATATTGAATAACCAAATATTGAAAGGCTATTGAATAGCCTATGTGTATTTATATTATAGCTAACGTTGGTGGTATAACAAGACATTACCATTCATTCCTACAGCAATACTTTGGGAAAGAGCTAGCTTCGATGCAACCAAGAGTTTTTACAGTGTTTTTACATTGTGCTGGACTCTGCACAATGTAAAAACTCTGTAAAAACTCTCTTGGTTGCTTCAAAACTAGGAGAGAGCATGCACATGTTTTAAAGTATAACATACCAGAGAGTGCTTGCGTGGTGGATCAGTTATTTTCAAACTGTATGTAAACTGTAATACTTCTCTTTGTGGTGGAACGTATATAATGCCCAGTTGGCCTGGGCAGAGAGGGCTGCATACAGGCCGAAGGCTCTGGATGTGTATTCAACCACTGTAGTAAAAACAAAATACAGCTCTGGCAGGGTGTGAGGCCAGAGGACAGATTGCTAAAGCATGTGGAATGCTGATCTGAATAGAGTGGGGCACTGGCAGCCTTCCTGGATTACCTGTGGAATTATTGTTGGTGGTGGAGAGAGGAGGCTGAGGGGGAGTTGTTGTTGACCACTGAAATCTGGGGCAACCTAGTTCAACAGTGAGCGAAGCATTTAACCCTTACTGACCACCAAATTAAGATTATAGCCCCCCTCAAGTGTAGTGTATATAAGAATAATATTCTATGCTTCATAGTTACAATTAATCTTACTTATTTTTCAGGGTACAGTATACCCAAAGGCACAGTCCATACCACAACTTGTTTACTGAGTGTTGTGCTCAGTTGTGCCATTGTGCACTCCAACAAAATATTGCCTGTTCGACAACACGTTGACAGAATCGTCCGGTGGCCACTCCATCAAGTCAAGCATTTACACTGGGCCATCATGTGAGTTTAATTGAAATGTCAGACTGTTCCACAATCCACAGTGGTTGGGTTCAGCAACTTCACTGAAAAGCCAACTGGGGTCATTCATTTGATTGTATGCTGCTGCTGGCTCTATGAAAAAGCTGACTTAACTACTTTTAAAAACGTGCCAGACCTACAGTTCATCTACTCTATGCCAATCAGATCCTCCCTTCAGGATTGGAATTGGTGTGACCTCGGTTTAACCTTTCACCTCACCTCATGTCAGAAATAGACTTGCACCCCAAAATGGAAACTCAGGAGTGTGAAAGCACAGCTACACTCGAAAGATGAACAGCAGGGACAATCAAACAAGGTTGCAATTAACATGAAAAAAACACATAAAACTCTTGAGTTGTAATACACAAATTTTTTTTGGCTAATGGATTGAAAACAATGAAGGTAGTCAGTCTCTCCAACAGATAGCTATATAGTGACGTTTAATCTGTCTGATTTACAAGCGTTTGTTTGTCAGGCCACACACCTATGCACATTAATTGGTTCACAGTGGCCATGTTCGAGCTAAAAATCAGATAATATTTATCTACTCCTTGGACCAGATTCTGTATGCTATTGTCTACCAGTTACAACAACTACATCTTCTTTCACTAAAGTGAAAAATACTTTTACTTACATAGCTTACAAAATTGTAATTTATATAGTCGACTAAAGAAATCAGACCTACTAGGCTATTATTAAACTGCTTCAGCTTCTGTTCAGCTTAAATTCTACATCTAACACATCTCCCACTTCCATAAAAAAATATATTTTAGACGGCTGAAGCAAGCACACATATTTAAATAAAATCATATTTTCAGATCATTACAGATGTAGGATCTTAATTTGATCACTCTGTTGCATGATAATTTTTTGTGCAATGAAGGCAATTTAAAATGTGTAATGTATTTGAGGTTTAAAAAGGCTTCTGAAGTTTGTAATTTCCACTTTGAAATTTCAGACTTGATTTTCCCTTACGAAAAATGTATCAATCCCTACAAAAATCCATTAATTATAATCCACATAAAAATTCAAATTTCCTGTTGCTGCAGGATTATTATCCTGCTGTAGCAAACTGGCTCAAATTAAGATCCTACATCTGTATGCAATTACTGTAATCATGTCTACATATGTTCATATCAAAGATCCTTTCTGTGTCAATGAAAGTATCTTCACAGATGGTCCAAAACCAAAATGGATCCCATGCTGAAATCCAAGCCCAGGATAGAGGGGCTGAGTGAATGTGGTCTGGACTCTGTGGAGGAGGGTCATTGTATCAGAAACGCTGTAAAAGGACAGAGTACCTGCCTTGTGATCCAGGTACACTCCTACTCTAGAGGAGTAGGGGACACGTATGACAGTCTTTTTATCATTGTGGTAGAAAGAACAGCCAGCGTGAGAGCAGATTAAACACCAGGATTGATCATTCTGTCCAAACAAACACTCCCCTCTGCATTTCCTGCTGATGCCTTTATATGAGACAGCTATATAAACCCCAAACCCTCTCCACTCAACCTCCCAGTAGCAGGCTCCAGACAGACCCTCGCTACATAGCACCTGTGGGTCTGAGGTAAATCTGTCTGGATGGTCAGGATAGGACTGGAACCTAGAACTCCATGTCACCTTTCTATTCCCCTCAGATAGACACAGACGGTTATGTGCTGTGTTGGGATCCAATGTAAGCTTACCCAGTCCAGGTACCTTGGCCATTTCCTTCTTAAATACATCTTCTAGTCGCTTTTTCAGCCCAGAGAGTGATTTCTTTACACCCTCAAAGGAGACGCATTGATTGACGGTGATGATGGTCTCAGATCTAGGAGGGACAGAGAGAGACTGGAAACTCTGGAGGAAATGGATATGATCCTCTGTGTTTGAGAGCTGCTCCAGCTCAGCGTCTCTCCTCCTCAGCTCAGCAACGTCCTGCTTCAATTGCTCCAGGAGTCCTTCAGCCCGAATCACTTCAATCTTCTCCTGGGCTCTGATCAGCTCCTTCACCTCAGAGCAACTTTGTTCAATGGAGCGGATCAGCTCAGTAAAGATCCTCTCACTGTCCTCTATCGCTGCCTGAACAGAGAGCTTGAGTGACTTCATAGACTGTCTTACCTCCTGCATCTCCTTCTCTCTCTTCTGGATTCTCTGCTGGGATTTCTGCCTTTTCTCCTCCAACTGCCTCTGTTTCTCAGTCCTTTCTGCTGTAGCTGAGACTGTATCATGGCCTTTATGTTCATCTAATAAACACTGATAACAGATAAACTGCTGATCGGTGCGGCAGTAAACCTCTAACAGTTTGTCATGACGAGAGCAGATCTTCTCTTGTAGTTGTGTGGAGGCTTTGATCAGCTTGTGCTTCTTAAAAGCACGAGATTCATAGTGAGGCTGGAGGTGAGTCTCACAGTAAGAGGCCAGACACACCAGACAGGACTTGATGGCTTTGAGTTTTCTCCCAGCGCAGAAGTCACACTCCACATCTCCAGGTCCAGCATAATAGTGAGCTGGAGATGCAGCTTGAAGTCCTGTCTTCAGTTTCTCCACTAATTCAGCCAGCAGAGTATTTTTCTTTAGAACTGGCCTAGGAATAAAGCTTTCCTTGCACAGTTGGCAGCTGTAGACACCCTTCTGATCATCCTGATCCCAGTAAGCCTTAATACAGCCCATACAGTAGCTGTGTCCACAGGGAATAGTCACTGGATCCCTCTGTGTATCCAGACAAATCGAACAACTGATCGAGTCCATAGCTTCTGCCACTTTGCTGCACTCACTTCCTGGTTCTGTGTGTATGTGCACTCTGTACCTGTAGAGGGTGTGGTGTTGGATAGAAGCCAGGAAGTTGTAGTGTCGAGTCAATGCTGCTAATTATTGCTGTGAAACAAAGAGTCCGCTTACACTGTACTTTGATTATACGTTTTATTTATATCACAAGATTTCAGCATAAGTTTACAGACGCCTGCAGTGTCTGGAGAACAGTGTCCAAAAATAATATGTCTGTTCTAACGTCCTTTGTCTCTAGCCTATACTTATAAGGTATGCAAAAATATGGGTGGCTCCCTCTACTGTCCAATCACCTGTCTCCAACGAACAGGGGTGTCACTACAAAATGGCTCCCTCTACTTTAAACATTCTCTCAGGTTCCACTTGAAACCTTATCAAATCATAATCCTTAATACACTACAAAGTGATTAGCTCTGATTCTGATTGGAGAGACAAACCCCCCAATTCTACATTCAAAATTGCTTCTTCTTGTCTGTGGTAATAGAATAAATATGTTATTATTTTAAGCAAATATGGTACATCTGAGTTAGGGTGCTGAGTCAAGGCATCAGACCTAAGTCAACCAATGTCCCTGGAACATAAGCTATTGTTCAGCAGACCACAGACATCCAAGTCTTGGCCTGGTACATAAAGTATCTACAGCATTCTGCAGTCAAGACAAATATGTAGGGGCAAGTGTCATTATTACATCATGGGTCAACAAGACAACCCCTTACATAACAGCATCATGGTAAGTGTCATCTTGCTGACACTGACAATGGTTTGATACGCCAAAAATGGTTTCCTGTATACTATTTACACCAAATGAACAAGCATCTCAGATGACAAGTTGAGGAGACTAAATTACTTGGTGTTACCTTAGATTGTAAACTGTCATGGTCAAAACATATAGATAGATTCAATGGTTGTAAAGATGGGGAGAGGACAGACAACTATTATTTTAGTTGTTGTTTGTAGTTTATTAGGATTAACTGGGTCCCATGGTTTTAAAATAACGGTTCTGTTCTGGAACAGTATAGATCACTTCAGTTTTCGGTTTGGGTTCTGTTCCTCAATAATGTTGTTATTTTCCGGTTTTTCTGTTCTGTTCCCTGAACCGGTTCCAACACCTGATATATACGATAGATGCAGAAAAATGTTGCTTTCCCATCTAGTTTATTTTGCGATGCTGTTTTCCCATTAAATCAAGTGTATTGATCAGATGAATATACTTGGTGAGAAACCAGGCCGGCAAGTAGTGGTCAGAGAGCCTGTTCAAGTATTGTAGTCAGAGGTGTGTGTGTGTGTGTGTATTTTGATTTTATTAGGATCCCTATTAGCTGTTGTGAAAGCAGAAGCTACTCTTCCTGGGGTCCACACAAAACATGAAACAAGACATAATACAGAACATTAATTGACAAGAACAGCTCAAGGACAGAACTACATACTTGTAAATGTAAAAACGGCCCACATTTGTACCTACATATCAACACAAACACACAAAATATCTCGGTCAAATAGGGGAGAGGTGTTGTGCCGTGTGGTGTTGCTTTATCTGTTTTTTGAAACCAAGTTTGCTGTTCATTTGAGCAATATGAGATGGAAAGGGAGTTCCATGCAATTATGGGTCTATATAATACTGTAGGCGTTCTTGAATGTGTTATGGATTTGTGGACTGTGAAAAGACCCCTGATGGCATGTCTGGTGGGGTAAGTGTGTGTGTCAGAGCTGTGTATAAGTTGACAATGCAAAGAATTTTGAATTTTCAACACATTCATGTTTCTTATAAAAAGAAGAAGTGATGCAGTCAGTCTCTCCACAACTCTTAGCCAAGAGAGACTGGCATGCATAGTATTTATATTAGCCCTCTGATTACAATGAAGAGCATGACGTGTCGCTCTGTCCTGGGCCAGCTGCAGCTTAACTAGGTCTTTCCATGCAGCACTCGACCACATGACCGGACAATAATCAAGATAAGACAAAACTAGAGCCTGCAGGACTTGCTTTTTGGGTGTGGTGTCAAAAAAGCATCACTTTGTTATGGACAGACCTCTCCCCATCTTTACAACCTTTGAATCTATATGTTTTGACCATAACAGTTTACAATTTAAGGTAACACCAAGTAATTTAGTCTCCTCAACTGGTTCAACAGCCACACCATTCATTACCAGATTCAGCTGAGGTCTAGAATTTAGGGAATGATTTGTACCAAATACAAAGCTCTTAGTTTTAGAGATGTTCAGGACCAGTTTATTACTGGCCACCCATTCCAAAACGGACTGCAACTCCTTGTTAAGGGTTTCAGTGACTTCATTAGCTGTGGTTGCTGACACGTATATGGTTGAATCATCAGCATGGACACACAGGCTTTGTTTAATGTCAGTGGCAGGTCATTGGTAAAAAATAGAAAATAGTATGTATTTGTATTCATAAAAGCCCCGCGAACAATTTGATGACACTCGGATGTAATATAATTATAATAGGTAATATGTATTTTATCATAGTTCCAATAAATGCCAAAAGACGTGCACATTTTAAGAACAACAACAAATACTGTACTATAACATCCCCAGTAGAATTATGCATATGGCATAGTTATTGGTCAACATGGCATGTTCACAATAGAATTGAAGGCTATTTGTAGAATAATTCTACAATAAATAAAAATGATTACACTCAAAATAAAAGCCTATGCCTTTTCAAATTATATCCACTAGGGGCAGCAGAGTTTTAAATATGAATGTGTGTGAACACACTTGAACGAAGCAATATAAATTAAATTATAATTTGACATTTCTGTTTCAGATAGGCCTTTTGTTTACATTTCTATTTATATGTGTCACAATGCATCATCTGCTGCTGCTAAATCCATGTATCAAGAGAAAGCCATAAGAACTTTTAGCGAGTAGTGACATACTGACTTGATATTTTATTCATTAGGATTAGTCTGGAAACCCCTGAGCTGAGGTAAAGGCCATGTCAGCTTTGCTTGACAAAATCCTGCAAATAATTCTGCCAATCATCACAGTCATAAGAACGCAATTCCTTCATCAACATATCAACACCATTTCCTTTTTCACATTATTTTGGGTTTTCTCCCTCAGTCTCATTTTACATTTTAGTCATTTAGCAGACGCTCTTATCCAGAGTGACTTACAGTTAGTGAGTGCATACATGTTTTTTTTTTCATACTGGCCCCCCGTATGAAACAACCCTGGCGTTGCAAGCGCCATGCTCTACCAACTGAGCTCAACCATTCTGTTGAGTGAGTTCTCTTTATAAGGCTATTGTCATTTCATTTCCATTTCCTAGTTTTGATTAGATCAAATAATGAAGTAGACTAATACGATCTTTCCCAGATTTTGCCAACAACTTCACAGAGGAAGGAGATTGCTTCTATTGGTCTGTACTGTGTTTCCCATTATTCCAATGGTATGTATTGTATTGAAATGTTTTGATACAAAGTCACTAATGGCATTATGGCTTGACCATTACACCAGGGTTTCCCTAACTCAGTCCTGGTGCCCCACCTGGGTGCACGTTTTGGTTTTTGCCCTAGCACTACACAGCTGATTCAAATAATCAAAGCTTGATGATGAGTTGGTTATTTTAATCAGCTGTGTAGTTCTAGGGCAAAAACCAAAATGGCGGCCCCAGGACAGAGTTTAGGAAACCCTACACCACCCTCTTCCTGAGGTGTGCCACGGTGAGGACAGATCATTGGCAACTATGTTTGGAAATGTTGGTCTCATGTTAGATTATGATCTAATGGTAATCAGTCACATTGGAGGGAGATATTTGTATGATGATCGCAAAGGCCTGGGGAGGTTGGCCAGACTGACTGGTAACCCTAGCAAAATGTTTATGTAATGTCATTTCAACACTTTTTCAATTTGATCACAGCTTTGTCTGCTTGAAAACCTCTTGGGTGGTTTCTAGAACGCTCATAACATGTTATTACATTGGCTCCATAACCATAGAAGAACCCTTGTCCAAAGTTTCAAGGAGCATCCTTCATTGATTTTGATGGGTTTCATCATTTACATTTTAGTCATTTAGCAGACGCTCTTATCCAGAGCGACTTACAGTTAGTGAGTGCATACATTATTTTTTAATGTAGTTGACCCCCACCCCCAAAAAAAAGTAAGAATTCAAACGTTTTAAGTAAGAATACAAAATAAAATAATTTGGGCTGGTTTCCCACACATTAATTATAGTCCTGAACAAAAAATAATTCTAAAAGGAGATTCTCCATTAAACATGCTTTTTAGTGCACGACTAGGCCCTAATCTGCGTCTGGGAAACGGGTCCTTTTTTATCTGATAATTATCTCAAAGCAACACATCTCTCCGCACCCCTGTGCCATACTGCGCTATTGTCACCGTATTTCCTGTGATACAAAATATCACAGGAGACCGTAGTGGCTGTAACCCCTAAACCAGCATGGTTGGGTTGTTTGTGGCAGGTAGGAATGGGGCTCCCATAGTCAGGGTTCAAATCCACAATTTAGCAGCTAAAGCCTGTACAATGGAATGTGGGTGATGACACATTTTCCTCTTCGCACAATGGCTAGTAGTGACAATAAGGTACATTTTCATTTTGCACATAAACCAATACATTAAATAGGTGTGAGTTTAGCAGGCAGACATGACCAGGCTCTATACCAAATGACACAGTAGTTAAATTGCCTTGTTGGAATTTGCGACGTTAAAATGTGACTCACAAATGATCATTATAAATAATGTGACTCAGAGAGACCTGTCACGTTCGTTTACAGACGGGACGGACCAAGGCGCAGCGTGATATGCATTCATGTTTACTTACAGTGGGGGAAAAAAGTATTTAGTCAGCCACCAATTGTGCAAGTTCTCCCACTTAAAAAGATGAGAGAGGCCTGTAATTTTCATCATAGGTACACGTCAACTATGACAGACAAAATTAAAAAAAAAATCCAGAAAATCACATTGTAGGATTTTTTATGAATTTATTTGCAAATTATGGTGGAAAATAAGTATTTGGTCAATAACAAAAGTTTCTCAATACTTTGTTATATACCCTTTGTTGGCAATGACACAGGTCAAACGTTTTCTGTAAGTCTTCACAAGGTTTTCACACACTGTTGCTGGTATTTTGGCCCATTCCTCCATGCAGTTCTCCTCTAGAGCAGTGATGTTTTGGGGCTGTCGCTGGGCAACACGGACTTTCAACTCCCTCCAAAGATTTTCTATGGGGTTGAGATCTGGAGACTGGCTAGGCCACTCCAGGAACTTTAAATGCTTCTTACGAAGCCACTCCTTCGTTGCCCGGGCGGTGTGTTTGGGATCATTGTCATGCTGAAAGACCCAGCCACGTTTCATCTTCAATGCCCTTGCTGATGGAAGGAGGTTTTCACTCAAAATCTCACGATACATGGCCCCATTCATTCTTTCCTTTACACGGATCAGTCGTCCTGGTCCCTTTGCAGAAAAAACAGCCCCAAAGCATGATGTTTCCACCCCCATGCTTCACAGTAGGTATGGTGTTCTTTGGATGCAACTCAGCATTCGTTGTCCTCCAAACACGACGAGTTGAGTTTTTACCAAAAAGATCCCAACCCTCTTCTGGATCATCCAAATGCACTCTAGCAAACTTCAGACGGGCCTGGACATGTACTGGCTTAAGCAGGGGGACACGTCTGGCACTGCAGGATTTGAGTCCCTGGGGGCGTAGTGTGTTACTGATGGTAGGCTTTGTTACTTTGGTCCCAGCTCTCTGCAGGTCATTCACTAGGTCCCCCTGTGTGGTTCTGGGATTTTTGCTCACCGTTCTTGTGATCATTTTGACCCCACGGGGTGAGATTTTGCATGGAGCCCCAGATCGAGGGAGATTATCAGTGGTCTTGTATGTCTTCCATTTCCTAATAATTGCTCCCACAGTTGATTTCTTCAAACCAAGCTGATTACCTATTGCAGATTCAGTCTTCCCAGCCTGGTGCAGGTCTACAATTTTGTTTCTGGTGTCCTTTGACAGCTCTTTGGTCTTGGCCATAGTGGAGTTTGGAGTGTGTCTTTTATACTGATAACAAGTTCAAACAGGTGCCATTAATACAGGTAACGAGTGCAGGACAGAGGAGCCTCTTAAAGAAGAAGTTACAGGTCTGTGAGAGCCAGAAATCTTGCTTGTTTGTAGGTGACCAAATACTTATTTTCCACGATAATTTGCAAATAAATTCATAAAAAATCCTACAATGTGATTTTCTGGATTTTTTTCTTCTCAATTTGTCTGTCATAGTTGACGTGTACCTATGATGAAAATTACAGGCCTCTCTCATCTTTTTAAGTGGGAGAACTTGCACAATTGGTGGCTGACTAAATACTATTTTTCCCCACTGTATATTAATAAACAACCAACAAATGAAAAGAAACGTGAAGTCCAAGGTAGACAAACAACATACCTCACACGGAACAAGATCCCACAACACACTAGTGCCAATAGGCTGCCTAAGTATGGTCCCCAATCAGAGACAACGAGCTACAGCTGCCTCTGATTGGGAACCACCCCAGCCAACATAGATCTACACATAATAGATCTAAACATAGAAAATCAACATAGCAAAACACAACACAGAAAATACACACCCTGAATCAACAAATACGAGGGCGTGACAAAGGTGCGGACTCCGACCGCGCCACATAAACATAACAGGGTAGGGGCCGGGTGGGCATTCCACCTCGGAGGCGGATCCGGCTCCGGGCGTGACCACCACTTACTCTCCACCTCCCTGTTGCGCCCCTGGTATGGTCTGGACCTCAGCGCGCTGCTTCCCCTCTCCTTCCTCCCACGAAGTACCAAGCCCTGTCTGGACCCTGGTGTGGGAGACCCCGAACCTGGAGAGGGGCTGACGTCTGGGTCTGGACTGGAGCCGCTGACCGGAGCTGGATCAGGCACCGGTGGAGCGAACTGCTCTGGCTCTGGAGTGGAGCCGCTGACCGGAGCTGGACTGGACCCCGGTGGAGCGGATTGCTCTGGCTCCGGAGTGGATCCGCTGACCGGAGCTGGACTGGACCCCGGTGGAGCGGATTGCTCTGGCTCCGGAGTGGAGCAGCTGACCGGTGCCGGACCAGGCACCGGTGGGACAGGCACGGGCCGTGCTGGACTGGACACACGCACCACTGGCTTGGTGCGAGGAGCAGGAACAGGCCGGACCGGGCTGGCGACGCGCACCACTGGCTTGGTGCGAGGGGCAGGAACAGGCCGGGCCGGGCTGGCGACGCGCACCACTGGCTTGATGCGAGGAGCAGGAACGGGCCGGACCATACTGGGAACACGCACCACTGGCTTAGTGCGGGAAGCAGGAACGGGTCGGGCCGTACTGGGAACACGCACCACTGGCTTAGTGCGGGGAGCAGGAACGGGCCGGACCGGACTGGCGACACGCACCACTTGCTTGGTGAGAGGAGCGGGACTGTGTTCCTTTATTAACCCCCGCTCCTTCTGCTGCCGAACCAGCTCCTCTCGACGTGCCTCTACTCTTTCCTTCTCCCTTTTAGCCTCCTGTAGCGCCTCCCTCTGACCTAATAACTCCTGCTCCCTCTGAACCAATAGCCCCCGTAACATGGTGGCCTCCTCTCCTAACCTGCAGATCCGCCCTGTCGCTGCCTCCTGCTGCCTCGTCGTCCACACCGTGTGCCCCCCCAAAAAATTTCTTGGGGTTGCCTCTCGGGTCTCCGTCGTCGGCACTCCTCTTCCCGTGAGGACTCCTCCGGGAGCCCCCACGAGTTAGGGAACAGACACTCGTCGTCGTCGTCATCCTCCGACTCCTCAGTGTAGTACTGTTCCCACTCCTCTTCCCAAGGTTGTAGGGACCCAATCCGAAACACAACCGGGTGCAGTGGTCGGGGCTCTTCTCTATCGCTCCCCGACCACCCCTTTAGCCCCCCAACATTTTTTTCTTGGGGCTGCTTCTCGGGCCTCCTCCTCGGCCGGCTTCCGTGTTGCCGTCGTTCCTCTCCTGCCTAGGCATTTACCTTCGCCCATGGCCCTTTCCCCGCGAATATCTCCTCCCATGACCACAATTTGCCCACCTGTGACATCGCTACTCGCTCTTCCTGGGCACGCTGCTTGGTCCTCGTTTGGTGGGATCTTCTGTCACGTTCGTTTACAGACGGGACGGACCAAGGCGCAGTGGGATATGCATTCATGTTTATTTATATTAATAAACAACCGACAAAACAACAAATGAAACGAACCGTAAAGTCCAAGGTAGACAAACAACATACCTCACACGGAACAAGTTCCCACAACTAACTAGTGCCAATTGGCTGCCTAAGTATGGTCCCCAATCAGAGACAACGAGCTACAGCTGCCTCTGATTGGGAACCACACCGGCCAACATAGATCTACACATACTAGATCTAAACATAGAAAATCAACATAGCAAAACACAGCACAGAAAATACACACCCTGACTCAACAAATACGAGTCCCCAGAGTCAGGGTGTGACAAGACCAGCTGCTATTACTCATAACAGATTAAATTCATATGAAAATATTTTAATCCGAGACAACAATCAGGAGAAAATACAACAATTCTACGATAGAAACTATAATAAAAAGTTTGTGGGTATGAATCTGTTCATCAATTCTATGAATTCCGGGGAAACATTTTCCTGTGGCTCAGTTCGTAGAGCATGGCGTTGTGGGTTTGATATTTGATGAAAAGTATGAAAATGTATGCACTCACTACTGTACTGTACCTGGATAAGAGTGTCTAATAAATTATGTAAATGTAGTTCTCACTTATCAGCAAATCAGTTTGATGTTTCTCTGAAGTTCCTTGTTTCAGCAAAATGTTTATCTGGATCTCAATGTTTTCAGGGGCAACAGGGGTGTAGTCTTGTTTGACAATCTTCTTCAGCAACAAAATAGCTCACTGTACAATATATCCTGCAAACAGACACATACACACACACAAACACATACACACAAACACACAGAAACACATACAGTGGGGAGAACAAGTATTTGATACACTGCCGATTTTGCAAGTTTTCCTACTTACAAAGCATGTAGAGGTCTGTAATTTATCATAGGTACACTTCAACTGTGAGAGACGGAATCTACAACAAAAATCCAGAAAATCACATTGTATGATTTTTAAGTAATTAATTTGCATTTTATTGCATGACATAAGTATTTGATACATCAGAAAAGCAGAACTTAATATTTGGTACAGAAACCTTTGTTTGCAATTACAGAGACCATACGTTTCCTGTAGGTCTTGACCAGGTTTGCACACACTGCAGCAGGGATTTTGTCCCACTCCTCCATACAGACCTTCTCCAGATCCTTCAGGTTTCGGGGCTGTCGCTGGGCAATACAGACTTTCAGCTCCCTCCAAAGATGTTCTATTGGGTTCAGGTCTGGAGACTGCCTAGGCCACTCCAGGACCTTGAGATGCTTCTTACAGAGCCACTCCTTAGTTGCCCTGGCTGTGTGTTTCGGGTCGTTGTCATGCTGGAAGACCCAGCCACGACCCATCTTCAATGCTCTTACTGAGGGAAGGAGGTTGTTGGCCAAGATCTCACGATACATGGCCCCATCCATCCTCCCCTCAATACGGTGCAGTCGTCCTGTCCCCTTTGCAGAAAAGCATCCCCAAAGAATGATGTTTCCACCTCCATGCTTCACGGTTGGGATGGTGATCTTGGGGTTGTACTCATCCTTCTTCTTCCTCCAAACACGGCGAGTGGAGTTTAGACCAAAAAGCTCTACTTTTGGCTCATCAGACCACATTACCTTCTCCCATTCCTCCTCTGGATCATGCAGATGGTCATTGGCAAACTTCAGACGGGCCTGGACATGCGCTGACTTGAGCAGGGGGACCTTGCGTGCGCTGCAGGATTTTAATCCATGACAGCGTAGTGTGTTACTAATGGTTTTCTTTGAGACTGTGGTCCCAGCTCTCTTCAGGTCATTGACCAGGTCCTGCCGTGTAGTTCTGGGCTGATCCCTCACCTTCCTCATGATCATTGATGCCCCACGAGGTGAGATCTTGCATGGAGCCCCAGACTGAGGGTGATTGACCGTCATCTTGAACTTCTTCCATTTTCTAATAATTGCGCCAACAGTTGTTGCCTTCTCACCAAGCTGCTTGCCTTTTGTCCTGTAGCCCATCCCAGCCTTGTGCAGGTCTACAATTTTATCCCTGATGTCTTTACACAGCTCTCTGGTCTTAGCCATTGTGAAGAGGTTGGAGTCTGTTTGATTGAGTGTGTGGACAGGTGTCTTTTATACAGGTAACGAGTTCAAACAGGTGCAGTTAATACAGGTAATGAATGGAGAACAGGAGGGCTTCTTAAAGAAAAACTAACAGGTCTGTGAGAGCCGGAATTCTTACTGGTTGGTAGGTGATCAAATGCTTATGTCATGCAATAAAATGCAAATTAATTACTTAAAAATCATACAATGTGATTTTCTGGATTTTGGTTTTAGATTCCGTCTCTCACAGTTGAAGTGTACCTATGATAAAAATTACAGACCTCTACATGCTTTGTAAGTAGGAAAACCTGCCAAATCGGCAGTGTATCAAATACTTGTTCTCCCCACTGTATCTGTTACACATTACAGACATCTGCAAGATGCTAATCCAGGAATCCACTTTTCTGGCACTCGTTTCTGTAGCAGAACATTTCAAGCAACCTACTCAGATACCTTTGATACTCTACCAGATTGAGTAACTTATAAACATCTATCCTATCATTGCTATGTGGATGACACTCAACCACTCGCTGTTGGCTGGGCTCCCCGCTTCTGCCATCAAACACAGCAACTTATCCAGAACACCGCAGACCGCCTTGTGTTCAACCTTCCCAAGTTCTCCCATGTCATCCCGCTCCTCCGCACACTCCACTGGCTTCCAGATGAAGCTCGCATCCACTACAAGACCATGGTCCTTGCCTACGGAGCAGCAAGAGGAACTGTCCCTCCCTACCTTCAGGCTATGCTCAAACCCTACACACCAACCCGAGTACTCCGTTCTGCCACCTCAGGTCTCTTGGCCCTCCCACACCTACGGGAGGACAGCTCCTCTCAGCCAGCTCAAAGCTCTTCTCTGTCCTGGCACCCCAATGGAGGAACCAGCTTCCCCCTGAAGCTAGGACAGCAGAGTCCCTGTCCATCTTCCGAAAACATCTGAAACCCTTCCTCTTCAAATAACCCCGCACCCCTTCATCACCCCCCCCCCCCACCCAAAATGTGTTTTGCCATTCATAAACTCACACTTGTCTCCCCCCCCCCAGCACTAACTTTGCTAATAGCTACTTTATTGAGGAAAAATGTACTAACTATGATTGAGATAATGTGGTTGTCCCACCTAGCTATACATTTACATTTTTTACATTTTAGTCATTTAGCAGACGCTCTTATCCAGAGCGACTTACAGGAGCAATTAGGGTTAAGTGCCTTGCTCAAGGGCACATTTACGTCATTTAGCAGACGCTCTTATCCAGAGCGACTCACAAATTGGTGCATTCACCCTATAGCCAGTGGGATAACCACTTTACAATTTTTTTTTGGGGGTAGAAGGATTACTTTATCCTATCCCAGGTATTCCTTAAAGAGGTGGGGTTTCAAATGACTCCGGAAGGTGGTGAGTGACTCCGCTGCCCTGGCGTCGTGAGGGAGCTTGTTCCACCATTGGGGTGCCAGAGCAGCGAACAGTTTTGACTGGGCTGAGCTGGAACTATGCTTCCGCAGAGGAAGGGGAGCCAGCAGGCCAGAGGTGGATGAACGCAATGCCCTCGTTTGGGTGTAGGGACTGATCAGAGCCCGAAGGTACAGAGGTGCCGTTCCCCTCACTGCTCCATAGGCAAGCACCATGGTCTTGTAACGGATGCGAGCTTCAACTGGAAGCCAGTGGAAGCTATCTAAAGATGAATGCGCTACCTGTAAGTCGCTCTGGATAAGAGCATCTGCTAAATGACTAACATGAAAATGTAAACAATACAATTGTAAACAAACACTGTATAGCCTTAAAACATGGTTAAAACTATACTTTGTTATTGTTTGAACAGCAGATTTCCCCTTTAATATATTTAAATGATAATGTATATATGGTTAGGGAAGCATCAACTGTACAGTGTGGTAACGTGAAGGGGCATGTCATGGTAACGTGAAGGGGCATGTCATGGTAACGTGAAGGGGCATGTCATGGTAACGTGAAGGGGCATGTCATGGTAACGTGAAGGGGCATGTCATGGTAACGTGAAGGGGCATGTCATGGTAACATTAAGGGGTATGTCATGGTAACGTGAAGGAGCATGTCATGGTAACATTAAGGGGTATGTCATAGTATCCTGACACTTTTATTTGACTTTGAGTAACTTTGATACGTTTTTGATACTTGACGTTTGACACTTGCAGTGATTCAATTTAAGCCAGAAGAGCCTGTTGTTATTACATAGCTCAAGGGGGTATTCACAGTACTGAGGGGAGGACAGAGAGCGGCTGTGTGCAGTGGAGTCATTAACAAAGTGCCTTTGTATGGGAGTATGGTAGTAAATCATATGGGGAGTATGCCAAATGGCACACTATTCTCTATTTAGTGCACTACTTTTGACCAGGGCCCATAGGGTCAAAAGTAGTGCACTATGAAGGGAATAGTGTGCCATTTGGGATGCATAATTTGAGTTATGAAGAAGCATGGGGGAGTAGCTATTGTCAGTGCAATGGTGACATATTCGCCAGTGATTGGCTGAGGCATCACTTGGCTGGGGGCAGTCATTGATGAATACGTGGGTTGTGTGAGGAGTTACTTGTTGGTTCCAAACAACAATGAGGTAATTATGAGAAACTGTTGTGGACGGGGTGCAACGCATTCACACATGCATACTTTGACAATGGACCCTCTCATCTTACATGTCCAGGGGGCTGGCGTTCTCTAAATAAAGATGACGTCATCAGGGTTTTTGTAGTTTTGTTTTACTGGAAAACATGTGAGTCATGAGTCAAACTGAGTCGTCAAACTGAAGTCATCCATTGAAACAATTTAATTTATTCCACATTTGATATATATTGACATTGAACACTTGCTTTCATATTTCAGGCATTATAAGTGAATAGTATACAGTCCAATAAATTGTGAGTTTCTACAGTCTACTAAAATAAAAGGCATTCAGAAATCCACTGCACATCTGGCTACAAAGAGAAGAAAATAATTTGTGATCACACAGAAAAATAAAGTATTGGACCTATGTATTTCAAATCTTTAAATTTTCAATTTTATTTGTCACATACTTCATAAACAACTGGTGTAGACTAACAGTGAAATGCTTAGACCCATTCCCTTTGAGGTGAATCACCATTTTCTTAAACCATTTCACTAGCAGCCCACTAAGCAAAACAGCTTTTCCCTGCGGCTTATATAACGGTGCGGCTAATCTATGGATTTTTACAGCTAACGGCCACTAGAAGACCTCCTAAATCTATGGATTTTACAGGTTACAGTCCACCAACTTTAACTCTATGGGCTCTATGACCGGTCCGCGCCCCCCACCTTTAAGCGGCGGGCTCCAGCAGGAAAAGCTGGAGGCCGGAAAAGAGTGAGACAGGTAGTGCGCAAAAGTAAAAGTGGAACCGAGAGTGGTACGAGAGACATTACGAGAGCGAGACAGTTTGTTCAAAGGAAGTTTTCATGCACAAACCCTCATTATGGAAAACAAACGTATAAATGCATATGATGCAGCTTTTAAGTTAAAGGCAGTCAATCTGGCTGTAAAAGAAGGAGATATAGCTGCTGCACGTAGCCTTGGCATCAATGAGTCAATGGTGAGACGTTGGAGAGGCCAGCGGGAAGAACTGTCTCAATGCAAAAAGTCAAAAAAAGCTTTCAGAGGTAATAAAAGCAGATGGCCCGAACTTGAAGACTTTCTTGAAGATTGGGTGAACACACAGAGAGCAGGCGGCCGAGGTGTTTCCACCGTGCAGATCCGACTGAAAGCTGAAACAGTCCCCACCGAAATGAAAATTGACAATTGTAGAGGTGTACCATCCTGGTGTTTCAGATTTATGAGACGAAAGGGACTGTCCATCAGGGTGCGGACGACTGTGTGTCAGCAACTCCCTCCCGACTACCAGGAAAAAATAGCGAATTTCGGCGAATTCACACAAAGAAAGATAGAGGAATATTCCATCGGACCAGACCAGATCATAAATATGGATTTAGTGCCTTTGACGTTTGACCTGCCTCTCACTAGGACTGTTAACAAGAAAGGTGAATCGTCCATCACGTTGAGAACCACTGGCCACGAGAGAACGAATTTCACTTGTGTTCTTTGCTGCACAGCATCTGGATTAAAGCTTCCGCCAATGGTGATTTTTAAGTGGATTACAATGCCAAAAGAAAAGATCCTGAACGGCATCTCCTTTAAAATAATAAATAAATAATATGCCATTTAGCAGACGCTTTTATCCAAAGCGACTTACAGTCATGCGTGCGTACATTTTTGTGCATGGGTGGTCCCGGGGATCGAACCCACTACCTTGGCGTTTCAAGCGCCGTGCTCTACCAGCTGAGCTACAGAGGACCACAAGAAAGGGTGGATGATGGAAAGCGTAATGAATGAGTGGCTGAATGAGTGCTACGTCAAGCGCCCTGGAGGATTCTTTAGCCAAAAAAAAGCTTTGCTCGTTTTGGACAGCATGAGGGCCCATATAATGGATTATGTGAAAGCAGCCATCAAGAGCACAAACTCGATTCCAGCTGTGATTCCTGGGGGCACAACGAAGCATCTGCAGCCACTCGACATCAGTGTCAATCGTGCGTTCAAAGTGGCACTACGCGTTCAGTAGGAGGCGTGGATGACTAGCGGCGATAAATCATTCACCAAAACTGGTCGCATGCGAAAAGCAACTTTCGCTCAAGTTTGCGAGTGGATCCTGATAGCGTGGAGGAGTGTCAAAACATCCACGATCATTAACGGGTTCCGAAAGGCTGGACTGCTGCGTGATGAAGAGGAGGACGCCGCCACAGCTGAGGCCCTTCAGAGGCTGTTCGATTCCGACAGTGACGAAGAGGAGTTTGTTGGTTTTGAGAGCGACAACGAAGGAGAGAGGAGAGTGGCTGACGAAGCCACCCTGAGCCTGTTAGTTTCCGACACTGAAGATGAGGACTTTGGTGGTTTTAGTATGCAGGAAGAAGACGGAGATGAGGATTAATGACTTGACTTTTCTGGTTACAGCCGTGTACTGCGCCTTAGCCTAAAAGATGAAGACGAGGATTAATGACTTTTCTGGTAGGCTGATTACCGTATATTTTAAGCAGCCGTGTTGCTGCAACTTTAGGCTTACGCGCTTACTGTCGTGTTACAGGCACTTTATTTTGCACTTTAAAAAAACTAACATTTAATTTAGCCATTGATATTGCCTCGTCAAGCGCTGTAAGCTTTGTTTTTTTGTTATGGTACTACTGTAGGCTATAATGTAGATAAATATTCAAAGATGTGCACACTTTCAAGGTTTTTCAAAAATAACCAAAGTTAAGTGGTTAAATGATTGTGACGCTATTAACTAATTTTTCTGGGGAACCCCTAGCACTCCCTCAAGGACCACTGGTTGAAAACCACTGCTGTAGATCACTGCCGGTATGTGCGCTGGGAGCGCACCGTTTAAGTTTGAAAGTTGAAAAGTTTGTGTGTCTGAAACGCTATGTGATACAGTACAGTTTACACAGCACAGTATATGTTCTGTAGCTACTATTGCACTAAATGGTAACACTTGAATACGTTATGCAAATATGCAACTTGTTTGTTGAAATGTTAATAAATGGGAGCTTCCTCAAGCAGCCATCTCTTTCCCGACAATCCCCCCTGTGCACGAACCCTTACATATGGTAATTAAACATTAAAACACCTGCGGCTTATAGTCCAGTGCGGCTTATATATGTACACATCATTCAATTTAGCTGCTGCGGCTTATACTCCGGTGCGCCTTATAGTGCGGAAAATACGGTAGTTGCAAAGACATTATTATTACATATTTTATGGAAAGCAAAGGACTCTTTATAATCTGGTTAGATGACAAGATAACAACCAAGAAAGACGTCTTTACCTGGTTGTAACAGAGACCAGCTAGTTGTAATCTGGTTATATGACGTATTTTCGTAATTAAGATGGCATGTACCAAGTTTTGACTGCTGGGACCTTGGAGAAGAATGGTGGGTTGGTATTGGAGGAGTTGACTGTAGGACGGTTCTCTTCCAGGCTCTTTTTGATGCCATCAACATCAGCCATGGATAGGTTGGCTTTGAGGAAGAGCAGGGCCGAGATCTGCCTCCAACTGAGAAAGGTGGAAGAGCAAAAAACACTATAGTTCATCAACAAAGTTCAAAACAGTTAATTTAGTCTGTTATAGTTGATCAACATAGTTCAAAACAGTTAATTTAGTCTGTTATAGTTGATCAACATAGTTCAAAACAGTTAATTTAGTCTGTTATAGTTGATCAACATAGTTCAAAACAGTTAATTTAGTCCGTTATAGTTGATCAACATAGTTCAAAACAGTTAATTTAGTCTGTTATAGTTGATCAACATAGTTCAAAACAGTTAATTTAGTCTGTTATAGTTGATCAACATAGTTCAAAACAGTTAATTTAGTCTGTTATAGTTGATCAACATAGTTCAAAACAGTTAATTTAGTCCGTTATAGTTGATCAACATAGTTCAAAACAGTTAATTTAGTCTGTTATAGTTGATCAACATAGTTGAAAACAGTTAATTTTAGAGCGCTATGACAGGAATGGGGTGCCATTTGGGATGCATATCTAGCCCTGGCCTGTATTCTTCCACTGCACAGTGCTGGGGATAGCAGGGATCGCTGGCCGGTCCTAGACATCAGACAGGAGTCATATTACACCCCTTCTCTGTGTATCTTCCTCCCTCCCTCCCTCTTTTGAGCATGAACAACATCATGAAAGGACAAGTTTAGACAAAGCAGATGGCAAAGAAAGTGCAACCAGAGATGTTGAGATCAAATTTGGCCCAAACATCTGTGTTCAGCATTTAAGGATTAAGGCCACACAACTTTTATAATGGCGTTGCTGCTTATGTGAAATATGAAAGATGTACCCACAGACATGCCTTTCACATTAGGCGAACCCCACATTTAATCTGACGGACCCATTTTATGTTAGTCCTGCGTCATGTGACTAGAGTACTGTGAAAGTAGTACCAGGTCATGTGACTGGGGTGCTGTGAAAGTAGTACCAGGTCATGTGACTGGGGTGCTGTGAAAGTAGTACCAGGTCATGTGACTAGAGTACTGTGAAAGTAGTACCAGGTCATGTGACTGGGGTACTGTGAAAGTGGTACCAGGTCATGTGACTGGGGTGCTGTGAAAGTAGTACCAGGTCATGTGACTGGGGTGCTGTGAAAGTAGTCCCAGGTCATGTGACTGGAGTTATGTGATTCTGTGAATGTATTCAGACCCCTTACATTTTCCCACATTTTGTTCCTTTACAGACTTATTCTAAAATTGATTAAATTAATTATTTTCCTCATCTGGGCGAAAACAGGTCATGTGACTGGGGTACTGTGAAATTAGTACCAGGTCATGTGATTGGGATACTGTGAAAGTAGCACCAGGTCATGTGACTGGAGTTATGTGATTCTGTGAATGTATTCAGACCCCTTAAATTTACCCACATTGTGTTCCTTTACAGACTTATTCTAAAATGGATTAAATTAATTATTTTCCTCATCTGGGCGAAAACACGTTTTTTTTTGTTGTTTAAAAACAACAACAAATGTATTAAAATAAAAAACAGATACCTTATTTAGATTATTATTATTATTATTTACATAAGTATTCAGACCCTTTGCTATGATATTCGAAATTGAGCTCAGGTGCATCCTGTTTCCATTGATCACCCTTGATGTTTCTACAAATTGATTGGAGTCCACTTGCCATAAATTCAATTGATTGGACATGATTTGGAAAGGCACACACCTGTCTATATAAGGTCCCACAGTTGACAGTGCATGTCAGAGCAAAAACCAAGCCATGAGGTCGAAGGAATTGTCTGTAGAGCTCCAAGACAGGATTGTGTCGAGGCACAGACCTGGGGAAGGGTACCCAAAAATGTCTGCAGCATTGAAGGTCCCCAAGAACACAGTGGCCTCCATCATTCTTAAATGAAAGAAGTTTGGAGCCACCAAGACTCTTCCTAGAGCTGGCCTCCGGGCCAAACTGAGCAATTGGGGGAGAAGGGCCTTGGTCAGGGAGGTGACCAAGAACCTTATGGTCACTCTGACAGAGCTCCAGAGTTCCTCTGGGGAGATGGGAGAACCATGGTGGTGGCAGCATCATGCTGTTGGGATGTTTTTCAGTGGCAGGGACTGGGAGACTAGTCAGGATTGAGGGAAAGATGAACGGAGCAAAGTATAGAGAGATCCTTGATGAAAACCTGCTCCAGAGCACTCAGGACCTCAGACTGGGGTGAAGGTTCACCTTCCAACAGGACAACGACCCTAAGCACACAGCCAAGACAACGCAGGAGTGGCTTCGGGACAAGTCTCTGAATGTCCTTGAGTGGCCCAGCCAGAGCCCAGACTTAAACCTGATTGAACATCTCTGGAGAGACCTGAAAATAGCTGTGCAGCAACGCTCCCCATCCAACCTGACAGAGCATGAGAGGATCTGCAGAGAAGAAAGGGAGAAACTCCCCAATACAGGTGTGCCAAGCTTGTAGCGTCCTACCCAAGAAGACTCCAGGCTGTAATCGCTGCAAAAGGTGCTTCAACAAAGTACTGAGTAAAGGGTCTGAATACATTTGCAAACATTTCTAAAAACCTGTTTTTGTTTTGTCATTATGGGGAATTGTGTGTAAAATAAGGCTGTAACATAACAAAATGTGGAAAAAATAAAAGGGTCTAAATACTGTCCGAATGCACTGTAGGTAAGCTCTCCATCTATGTCTTTAGCCTTGTGTGGAGGATCTGTCTGTCTGTCTCACCTAAGGTCTGGGTAGTCCCTAGCCAGGGTGACGATCTCCAGCTGGATGCTTCCTGGGTCCTGTAGTCTGACCACCTCCGCAATTTTAGGGAGGACCTTACTCAGCCAGCTCCTTTTGGACCCCTGTGGACAGTGGAAAGGTCAAATTATGCATACTTTCATGTATTTGTAAGTCGCTCTGGATAAGAGCGTCTGCTAAATGACGTAAATGTAATGTAAATGTATTTAATGTCTTCCATTTACTGTATTATGGCTACTTTACAGTATTGGGATGTTTACATTCACTTTAAATAAAGTTGGATTTGATTTGAAACTAATATCTGTTGAGTGGGTTGGGCAATGGTTTGACTTCAGGGGGCTGAAGTGGAGAGCTATATGTGGGACTTGCTTTTACAGGAATTAAAAGATAAACAAAGTTTACATTGTAGCAAACTCATTAAGAGGACTTAAAAGATAACGTTTGTGAAGACCTGCAGTTATTAAAAGACTGGAAATACAGGTATTTATGTTGAAAGCATTTAAGTAACTACAATTTGCATATATAGTTCCTGAAACTTGTGAAAATTGTCAATGGATGAAAATTCATAGTTACAAATAGAGCTGAATCAAATCAAATGATTTACTTTATCCTCCATTTTGGTCAAAACATGATTTACTTTCACAGTAACTAAACATCAGTAAACCAAATGTTTTGACCTGTTTATATTCCCCACTAAGGTTTAGAGACAAGTCGTCTAAATAAATAGAGTTTAGGAGAATCAGTCCACAGTTGCAGTTTAAGCTACATGGGTGATTTGATTTAGAGACTGCCTGGAGTCTGCCAAGTCATAAAATTACCCAGATGGTGGTGGTTTTGAACCGCTTTCCATGTGGGCTACAGAAGAGGATCTCATGCATTCCAATGGGCTTAGTCTAACTTGGGAGAACAATTGAACAGTTTTCCCATTTAAATTATTATACAAAATTCTTGCAACTAATAGAATGTTATATACAGTGGGGAGAACAAGTATTTGATACACTGCCGATTTTGCAGGTTTTCCTACTTACAAAGCATGTAGAGGTCTGTCATTTGTATCATAGGTACACTTCAACTGTGAGAGAAGGAATCTAAAACAAAAATCCAGAAAATCACATTGTATGATTTTTAAGTAATTAATTTGCATTTTATTGCATGACATAAGTATTTGATCCATCAGAAAAGCAGAACTTAATATTTGGTACAGAAACCTTTGTTTGCAATTACAGAGATCATACGTTTCCTGTAGGTCTTGACCAGGTTTGCACACACTGCAGCAGGGATTTTGGCCCACTCCTCCATATAGACCTTCTCCAGATCATTCAGGTTTCGGGGCTGTCACTGGGCAATAAGGACTTTCAGCTTCCTCCAAAGATTTTCTATTGGGTTCAGGTCTGGAGACTGGCTAGGCCACTCCAGGACCTTGAGATGCTTCTTATGGAGCCACTCCTTAGTTGCCCTGGCTGTGTGTTTCGGGTCGTTGTCATGCTGGAAGACCCAGCCACGACCCATCTTCAATGCTCTTACTGAGGGAAGGAGGTTGTTGGCCAAGATCTCGCGATACATGGCCCCATCCATCCTCCCCTCAATACGGTGCAGTCGTCCTGTCCCCTTTGCAGAAAAGCATCCCCAAAGAATGATGTTTCCACCTCCATACTTCATGGTTGGGATGGTGTTCTTGGGGTTGTACTCATCCTTCTTCTTCCTCCAAACATGGCGAGTGGAGTTTAGACCAAAAAGCTATATTTTTGTCTCATCAGACCACATGACCTTCTCCCATTCCTCCTCTGGATCATCCAGATGGTCATTGGCAAACTTCAGACGGGCCTGGACATGCGCTGACTTGAGCAGGGGGACCTTGCGTGTGCTGCAGGATTTTAATCCATGACGGCGTAGTGTGTTACTAATGGTTTTCTTTGAGACTGTGGTCCCAGCTCTCTTCAGGTCATTAACCAGGTCCTGCCGTGTAGTTCTGGGCTGATCCCTCACCTTCCTCATGATCATTGATGCCCCACGAGGTGAGATCTTGCATGGAGCCCCAGACCGAGGGTGATTGACCGTCATCTTGAACTTCTTCCATTTTCTAATAATTGCGCCAACAGTTGTTGCCTTCTCACCAAGCTGCTTGCCTATTGTCCTGTAGCCCATCCCGGCCTTGTGCAGGTCTACAATTTTATCCCTGATGTCCTTACACAGCTCTCTGGTCTTGGCCATTGTGGAGAGGTTGGAGTCTGTTTGATTGTGTGGACAGGTGTCTTTTATACAGGTAACGAGTTCAAACATGTGTAGTTAATACAGGTAATGAGTGGAGAACAGGAGGGCTTCTTAACCCTCCCGTTGTCCTAGGGTCAAAATAACCCGCCACTGTGTTGAACCAACTTTATTTAATTTTTATATTTTTGGGATCATTTGTGAGAAGGAGGCAGTGAGACTTTAAAGAAAGTATCACTGCATCCTTCTCACAAATGATCCAAAAAATATAACAGTTAAATAAAGTTGGTTCAACACAGTGGCGGGTCATTTTGACCCTAGGACAACGGGAGGGTTAAAGAAAAACTAACAGGTCTGTGAGAGACGGAATTTTTACTGGTTGGTAGGTGATCAAATACTTATGTCATGCAATAAAATGCAAATTAATTACTTAAAAATCATTCAATGTGATTTTCTGGATTTTTGTTTTAGATTCCGTCTCTCACAGTTGAAGTGTACCTATGATAAAAATTACAGACCTCTACATGCTTTGTAAGTAGGAAAACCTGCAAAATCGGCAGTGTATCAAATACTTGTTCTCCCCACTGTATATGGATGATACAACCATCCCAGCTCTGCAGATTTTTCTGCAAAGAGACAGAATCATTAGATCACTTGTTTTGGTACTGTCCATATGTAGCTTGTTTTTGGTCGCATGTTTAGGAATGGCTGAAGAATTGCAACATTTACCTGGAGCTAACTCTGCAAATAGCACTGCTGGGTGATTTAAAAAGTCATAGTCAATCGAGCAATATAATAATACTCTTAGAAAAAATATTTATCTTTAATTTACAATATGTAGAATCTACAAAAATAGAAAAGTTCAGAACTTTTGTGAAACATCACAGTTGAAAAATATATTGGCAAATTTAACTGGATGGTGTTCAGAGATAGATGGGAGGGGTTGAGGGTAGCTGAAAACAAACAAGAGAAATCTATTGGAAAATATACTGTGTACATAAAATGTATATAGTATGTATAAGCTGGAAGTAGAAGCCTAAGTGCTATCCATTAGTTTAGAGGAGGGGAACATAATAAAGGGAAATATATTGTCACGATCGCTTAAGGAGGAGGACCAAGGCGCAGCGTTGAAGGTGAACATATCTTTTTATTACTGATCACACGATCAAAACAATAAACGATAACGTGACGTCTACAGTTTAACACAAACCGAAATGAACAAGAAACCACAAACACAAAGTGAAAGACAGACAGTTAAATATGGCTCCCAATCAGAGACACCCAGCTGACACTCGTTGCCTCTGATTGGGAGTCACTCAGCCCAACATAGAAAATCAAACATAGAATTACACACCCTGGCTCAACATAACATAGTCCCCAGAGCCAGGGCGTGACAGTACCCCCTCAAGGCGCGGACTCCGGCCGCGCCAAACAACCACAACAGGGGAGGGACCGGGTGGGCACTCCGCCTGGCGGCGGATCCGGCCCGGACATGACCCAGGCACGGGTTGTGCTGGACTGACGACGCACACCCCTGGCTTGATGCGTGGAGGAGGAACGGGCCGGACCGGGCTGACGGGCGCACCCCTGACTTGGTGCGGGGAGCAGGAATGAGCCGGACCGGGCTGACGACGCGCACCACTGACCCGGTGCGGGAGCTTGGACGGACCGGCTGGCGACGCGCACCACAGACTTGGTGCGGAGAGCAGGAACGGGCCGGACAGGGCTGACGAAACGCACCATAGACTTGGTGCGGAGAGCAGGCACGGGCCGTGCCGGACTGACGACGCACACCACTGGCTTGGTGCGGGAAGCTTGGATGGGCCGGACTGGGCTGGCGACGCGCACCACTGACCTGGTGCGGGGAGCTTGGATGGGCCGGACTGGGCTGGCGACGCGCACCACAGACCTGGTGCGGAGAGCAGGAACGGGCCGGACAGGGCTGACGAAACGCACCATAGACTTGGTGCGGAGAGCAGGCACGGGCCTGACGACGCGCACCACAGACTTGGCGCGGAGAGCAGGAACGGGCCGGACAGGGCTGACGACGCACACCACTGGCTTGGTGCGGGGAGCTTGGATGGGCCGGACTGTACTGGGGACACACACCACTGGCCCTACACCGGGATCTGGAACGGGCCGGACCGGACTGGCAACACACGCCAGTACCTCTCGCCGTGCCTCTACTTCCTCCATCCCCTCTTCGACCAGTGGCCCCCGTAACCCGGCGGCCTCCTCCGGCAACCCACTGGACCGCTCTATCGCGGCCTCCTGCTGGTCCGACGTCGTGAGCCCCCCCCTAAAAATTTTCTGGGGTTCTCTCCTCTTCGTGGACCAGGCCTCCATTGTTCTCGCCAGACTCTCACCCCACTGCTCCAAAGTCCAACCTCTCTCCTCTTCTCTTGGCTTGGCTTGGCCCAGTCGAGACTCCTACTCAACTGCTCCCAAGTCCATCCTCTCTCTTCTTCATGCTGCTTGGTCCTGTTATGGTGGTTTCTTCTGTCACGATCGCTTAAGGAGGAGGACCAAGGCGCAGCGTTGAAGGTGAACATATCTTTTTATTACTGATCACACGATCAAAACAATAAACGATAACGTGACGTCTACAGTTTAACACAAACCGAAATGAACAAGAAACCACAAACACAAAGTGAAAGACAGACAGTTAAATATGGCTCCCAATCAGAGACACCCAGCTGACACTCGTTGCCTCTGATTGGGAGTCACTCAGCCCAACATAGAAAATCAAACATAGAATTACACACCCTGGCTCAACATAACATAGTCCCCAGAGCCAGGGCGTGACATATATATATATATATACACACAAATATATCATTTATATACAGTACCAGTCAGAAGTTTGGACACACCTCTTATTCAAGGGTTTTTCTTTATTTGTACTATTTTCTACATTGTAGAATAATAGTGAAGACTTCAAAACTATGAAATAACAAATATGGAATCATGTAGTAACCCAAAAAGTGTTAAACAAAATATATTTTAGATTTTTCAAAGTAGCCACCCTTTGCCTTTGTCAGTAGCTGAGTGTAGATGCGGTGTGGAAATCAAGCGCAGGAAACACGGGCGTTCGTGAACAGACTTTAGTCAACGAAAGCAGCACCAAACAGGCGAACAGCCAACCCAACCGGGAGGCAAAATACAAATTACGCACAATAAACACAGTGCGTAAAACAACGATAGCGCACACAGTGCGGACTCTCGAAACACAACAAAACACGAGAGTAAATCCAGAGAGCAACAGCTTGACAAAAAACAATCACACATAACACCTGACCCAACACACGATAACTAAATAGGAAACAAAATCAAACACTAACAAGGGACAGGTGTACAAACAGACAAAACCAAACAAACATGAAACATCGAACGGTGGCAGCTAGTACTCCGGGGACGACGACCGCCGAAGCCTGCCCGAACAAGGAGGAGGAGCAGCCTCGGCCGAAACCGTGACAGCCTTGATGACAGCTTTGCACACTCTTGGCATTCTCTCAACCAGCTTCACCTGAAATGCTTTTCCAACAGGAGCACTTGTTGGCTGCTTTTCCTTCCCTCTGCGGTCCAACTCATTCCAAACCATCTCAATTGGGTTGAGGTCGGGTGATTGTGGAGGACAGGTCATCTGATGCAGCACTCCATCACTCTCCTTCTGGGTAAATTAGCCCTTACACAGCCTGGAGGTGTGTTGGGTCATTGTCCTGTTGAAAAACAAATGTAGGTCCCACTGAGAGCAAACCAGATGGGATGGCATATCGCTGCAGAATGCTGTGGTAGCCATGCTGGTTAAGTGTGCCTTGAATTCTAAATAAATCGCAGACAGTGTCACCAGCAAGCACCCCCACACCATCACACCTCCTCCTCCATGCTTCATGGTGGGAACCACACATGCGGAGATCATCTGTTCACCCACACCGTGTCTCACAATGACACGGCGGTTGGAACCAAAAATCTCAAATTTGGACTCCAGACCAAAGGACATATTTCCACCGGTCTAATGTCCATTGCTCGTGTTTCTTGGCCCAAGTAAGTCTCTTCTTCTTATTGGTGTCCTTTAGTAGTGGTTTCTTTGCAGCAATTCGGTTGATGTTAAGATGTGTTTGTTACTTGAACTCTGTGAAGCATTTATTTGGGCTGCAATTTCTGAGGCTGGTAACTCTAATGAAAGTATCCTCTGCAGCAGAGGTAACTCTGGGTCTGCCTTTCCTGTGGCGGTCCTCATGAGAGCCAGTTTCATCATACCGCTTGATGGTTTTTGCGACTGCACTTGAAGAAACTTTCAAAGTTGTTGACATTTTCCAGATTGACTGAACTTCATGTCTTAAAGTAATGAAGGACTGTCGTTTCTCTTGGCTTATTTGAGCTGTTCTTGCCATAATATGGACTTTGTCTTTTACCAAATAGGGCTATCTTCTGTATACCACCCCTACCTTGTCACAACACAACCGATTGGCTCAAACGCATTAAGGAAAGAAATTCCACAAATTAACTTTTAACAAGGCACACCTGTTAATTGAACGCATTCCAGGTGACTACCTCATGAAGCTGGTTGAGAGATTGTGAAGCGTGTGCAAAGCTGTCATCAAGGCAAAGGGTGGCTACTTTGAAGAATCTCAAATATAAAATATATTTTGATACGTTTAACACTTTTTTGATTACTACATGATTCCATTTGTGTTATTTCATAGTGTTGATGTCTTCACTATTATTCTACAATGTAATTTTTTTTTACAAATAAAGAAAAACCCTTGAATGAGTAGGTGTGTTCAAACCTTTGACTGGTACTGTATATATTTTCAAAAATATATGGGGGATTGGAAATTATGCAGACAATTACAAATTGGGAGAACGCTTTGGATATGAGTGTGTCATGAACATTATGCAGTTAAGGACAAAACTGGACAAGCACCCTGGACAAGCACACCTGATTCAAGTTGGCAACTAGTCATCAAGCCCTCAATGAGCTGAATGAGGTGTGCTTGTCCAGGGCTACAACAACAATGTGTACTGTTGGGGGTAATGGAGGACCAGGGAAACACTGGCATAGGGAGTGAACGTTATATGGATAAGTGAAAGAGAAGTCATTGAAAAAGCAGAGGAAAGTCATTTACAGTGTAAGGTATGATCTCTTGGGAGAATCCTTCACTGTAGGAAACAGACTATAGAGGGAGAGAGGTGGCAGAAGTTCACTCAATAAGAAAGGTGCTTTCTCTCAATACAATTGATCATGAAGAACATTTAAAATGGGTTGATTGGATTTAGAGTTAGCTTCTCCACTACAAACACATTCCCCATGCTGTGACTTTGTTGACTTTAACCAAACATGACAACCTTTAGATAAAGTACAAATTGAAAAAGCGAGGCCCTTACAGGCTGCAGTACAGTGGAAACATGGACTGAGTAATGGGTAGAGATCTACTCCTCATGGTGTAAGACAACCCAATCAGGAATATATAAGGGACTGAACGTTATTTATAATAAAGGTCACATGGGAGAAAATCTGACCTCTCTGTAAAGAAAATGGATGGCCCTCCTTTCAGCAAAACATATTTTACCTGAACCCTCCCTGAACGCTTGAACAAAAAAAAGTGACCCTCCCCCCTATACCCAAAATAATAACGAAAACAAAGTGGATAGCAGAGAACGTGTCTACCGTTTACCCTCGGTTCTTGGACAGAACAGAGTCTTAGATATGCAGTTACAGTGGGGGAAAAAAGTATTTAGTCAGCCACCAATTGTGCATGTTCTCCCACTTAAAAAGATGAGAGAGGCCTGTAATTTTCATCATAGGTACACGTCAACTATGACAGACAAAATGAGGAAAAAAAATCCAGAAAATCACATTGTAGGATTTTTTATGAATTTATTTGCAAATTATGGTGGAAAATAAGTATTTGGTCAATAACACAAGTTTCTCAATACTTTGTTATATACCCTTTGTTGGCAATGACACAGGTCAAACGTTTTCTGTAAATCTTCACAAGGTTTTCACACACTGTTGCTGGTATTTTGGCCCATTCCTCCATGCAGATCTCCTCTAGAGCAGTGATGTTTTGGGGCTGTCGCTGGGCAACACGGACTTTCAACTCCCTCCAAAGATTTTCTATGGGGTTGAGATCTGGAGACTGGCTAGGCCACTCCAGGACCTTGAAATGCTTCTTACGAAGCCACTCCTTCGTTGCCCGGGCGGTGTGTTTGGAATCATTGTCATGCTGAAAGACCCAGCCACGTTTCATCTTCAATGCCCTTGCTGATGGAAGGAGGTTTTCACTCAAAATCACATGATACATGGCCCCATTCATTCTTTCCTTTACACGGATCAGTCGTCCTGGTCCCTTTGCAGAAAAACAGCCCCAAAGCATGATGTTTCCACCCCCATGCTTCACAGTAGGTATGGTGTTCTTTGGATGCAACTCAGCATTCTTTGTCCTCCAAGCACGACAAGTTCTATTTTGGTTTCATCTGACCATATGACATATGACATTCTCCCAATCCTCTTCTGGATCATCCAAATGCATTCTAGCAAACTTCAGACGGGCCTGGACATGTACTGGCTTAAGCAGGGGGACACGTCTGGCACTGCAGGATTTGAGTCCCTGGCGGCGTAGTGTGTTACTGATGGTAGGCTTTGTTACTTTGGTCCCAGCTCTCTGCAGGTCATTCACTAGGTCCCCCCGTGTGGTTCTGGGATTTTTGCTCACCGTTCTTGTGATCATTTTGACCCCACGGGGTGAGATCTTGCGTGGAGCCCCAGATCGAGGGAAATTATCAGTGGTCTTGTATGTCTTCCATTTCCTAATAATTGCTCCCACAGTTGATTTCTTCAAACCAAGCTGCTTACCTATTGCAGATTCAGTCTTCCCAGCCTGGTGCAGGTCTACAATTTTGTTTCTGGTGTCCTTTGACAGCTCTTTGGTCTTGGCCATAGTGGAGTTTGGAGTGTGACTGTTTGAGGTTGTGGACAGGTGTCTTTTATACTGATAACAAGTTCAAACAGGTGCCATTAATACAGGTAACAAGTGGAGGACAGAGGAGCCTCTTAAAGAAGAAGTTACAGGTCTGTGAGAGCCAGAAATCTTGCTTGTTTGTAGGTGACCAAATACTTATTTTCCACCATAATTTGCAAATAAATTCATTAAAAATCCTACAATGTGATTTTCTGGATTTTTTTTCCTCAATTTGTCTGTCATAGTTGACGTGTACCTATGATGAAAATTACAGGCCTCTCTCATCTTTTTAAGTGGGAGAACTTGCACAATTGGTGGCTGACTAAATACTTTTTTTCCCCACTGTATATAAACTGTTCTTCATCCTGTAAGCATTACATGGCAACGCAGGAATTTTTATAGTGCACAGGGCTGCGGGCCAGAAGGTTGTGGGCTTGCAGACCACCATGGACAAGAGTAGAGGTGGAAATATCTCCTTTATAGTAAAAGCGTTGCATGAATCTATTATCATATTTGCAGGTCCGAGAAAAAATTGCCTTTTATAAAAATTTCATGCAATTCTACATCATTCTATAGCAGAATCTTTTTTAATACAAATGACTGAAATGACAGGCTAAGAATGGACAGAGAGAGAGGCCTATGTGTTCATCTTATCATATTTCTCCAATGCCAAATCAGTGTGTCTTCTTTACAAATAATTAAATCTGAGACGTCATTATGAATCTGAGCATGGTACTTTTAAAAGTTAGGCCTACCTTTCCACTCGGGACAGAACAGGCCTACCGGTGCAGAAAAATTTAAGCGTTACCTGCTGGATACATTTATTCCATGAGAGCAGGTCCCGAGTGTTTCCTTAAAAGCTGTCTGGGTTTTAACATCCTCTATTGTACAGAAAGTGAATAGCTTAATCAATTGACAGTGACAGAATTAGATTACTTCCCAAGCAAAGTACATTGTTTGTCTCCTCAGTTATAGAAGGTTGTAGCTCAGCCTCTGAATGTCAAAGAAACTAAACAATGACATTCCCATACGTTTCAGAGTCATGTCTTTCCCAAGTATTTTACAGCTTGTTTCTAGCATTAATCATCACTATTATAGATCATTTTATATAATCAGATCCGTTTTATTTTCTTTAAAATCTTAGGCTAACAAGGGGTAGGCCTGTGCTTTTTGCCATTTTCTATAATAAAAAGGCCTACCCTCTCATACCCCCTCAATTTGCCGTGGCTGTTGCTTCAAGTTTCAGCATCACAATGTAAGTTACTCGAATTTGGCTTATTGTGAGGTCAATAACTCTGATAAATAGGCTTACATCATGGGCAAGAAACATATTGTTTTTAATCAAATCTATTATAGTAGTGCCAAGCTGTCACGCCCTGGCTCTAGGGACTCTTTTATGTTGAGCCAGGGTGTGTAGTGTCTATGTTTTGTGTTCTATGTTCAGTCTCTAGTTCATGTGTTTTCTATGTTGGCCGGGGTGGTTCTCAATCAGAGGCAACGTGAATCAGCTGTTGCTTGTTGTCTCTGATTGGGAACCATACTTAGGCAGCCTGTTGTACACTTGTGTCTTGTGGGATCTTGTTCCGTGTAGGTTTGTGTATGTTACCGAGGACTTCACGTATCGTTTTGTTGTTTTTGTTCGTGTGGTGAATTAAAATAAAAGTATGTACTCATATCACGCTGCGCCTTGGTCCGCTCCTTTTGACGATCGTGACATAAGCTATCAAAGTTGACCTCCAGTCCTCCTCTTCACGCTCTCCTTCTCAAACTGAACAGAACATAGGCTATAGGCTAGTCCGCACGCAACATAGTTCCTTTTTTGGACTAGGCCTAAATCAACAATTAATTTCTGAAGAAGCCTTTTGACTCTCCTCCTGAACTGCCACGTAGGCTTACACAGTACAGCCATCAGTTAGGCAGCACACAAAAACAGTTTTTGATCAGCAAGAACAGAGCCGGGGCTCAGGGTTGGAATGATGGCGCCGGAGGGGATGGCTGCCGTTTTATGGACTCCTAACCAACCGTGCTATTTTTTCCGCATTGTTTGTAACTTATTTTGTACATAATGTTGCTGCTACCGTCTCTTATGACCGAAAAGAGCTTCTGGACATCAGAACAGCGATTACTCACCTTGAACTGGACAAATAATTTTAATTTTATGAGTCTGACGAGAGGGATTTGCTCCAGACAACCGACAGGGCCCTCATCCCCGTCATTCGCAGTAGAAAAAAAAGGAGATATTGCGGAAGGAGATCGGGGTGCTTGGTAAGGAGCCGGCGACGAGTGGCCAATCTGCCTTTGCCATCGATACTATTGGCCAACTTACAATCGCTTGATATTAAGGTGGACAAACTACAGGCACAAATATCCTACCAACGGGACATAAAAAACTGTAATATCTTATGTTTCACCGAGTCGTGGCTGAACAATGACATGAATAACATACAGCTGGCGGGTTATACACTGTATCGGCAGGATAGAACAGCAGCCTCTGGTAAGACAAGAGGTGGCGGTATATGTATATTTGTAAACAACAGCTGGTGCACGATATCTAAGGAAGTTTCTAGGTTTTGCTCATCTGAAGTAGAGTATCTCATGATAAGCTGTAGACCACACTATCTACCAAGAGAGTTTTCATCTATATTCTTCGTAGCTGTCTATTTACCACCACAAACCGATGCTGGCACTAAGACCGCACTCAATTTACTGTTTGCGGCCATAAGCAAACAGGAAACGCTCATCCAGAGGCGGTGCTCCTAGTGGCCGGGGACTTTAATGCAGGGAAACTTAAATCCGTTTTACCTCATTTCTACCAGCATGTTAAATGTGCAACCAGAGGGAAAAAAACTCTAGACCACCTTTACTCCACACACAGAGCTCTCCCTCGCCCTCCATTTGGCAAATCTGACCATAATTCTATCCTCCTGATTCCTGCTTACAAGCAAAAACTAAAGCAGGAAGCAGAAGCTAAGCTACAGTACTGTTTTGCTAGCACAGACTAGAATATGTTCCGGGATTCTTCCGATGGCATTGAGGAGTACACCACATCAGTCACTGGCTTCATCAATAAGTGCATCGATGACGTCGTCCCCACAGTGACTGTACGTACATACCCCAACCAGAAGCCATGGATTACAGGCAACATCCGCACTGAGCTAAAGGGTAGAGCTGCCGCTTTCAAGGAGCGGGACTCTAACCCGGAAGCTTATAAGATATCCCGCTATGCCCTCCGACGAACCATCAAACAGGCAAAATGTCAATACAGGACTAAGATCGAATCGTACTACACCGGCTCTGACGCTCGTCGGATGTGGCAGGGCTTGCAAACTATTACAGACTACAAAGGGAAGCACAGCCGCGAGCTGCCCAGTGACACGAGCATACCAGACGAGCTAAAATACTTCTATGCTCGCTTCGAGGCAAGTAACACTGAAACATGCATGAGAGCATCTGCTGTTCCGGATGACTGTGTGATCACGCTCTCCGTAGCCGATATGAGTAAGACCTTTAAACAGGTCAACATTCTCAAGGCCGCAGGGCCAGATGGATCAACAGGACGTGTACTCCGAGCATGCGCTGACCAACTGGCAAGTGTCTTCACTGACATTTTCAACCTCTCCCTATCTGAGTCTGTAATACCAACATGTTTCAAGCAGACCACCATAGTCCCTGTGCCCAAGAACACTAAGGTAACCTGCCTAAATTACTACCGACCCGTAGCACGGCTGTAGCCATGAGGGGGGTGGTTCTAAGCTGATTTATGGAATTGTTTTAAGATGCTCATATGGATCATTTAGCTATTTGACTTTGAATTGTAGGACCCCTTTAGGTATCTATTATTTTTTGATAAAATATTGAATTTGACCTTTACTACTACAGCCCAGAGAAACGCATTGAGTAACACATTCATAAATGGCAAAAAAAAAGACAGTCAAAAAATAAATAATAAGAAACAAGGTTTTGAAGAAGAAGTTTATCTAGAAGATATAGGAAAGCTCAGGATATATTGTATATATATATTTTTTTACACATATTTAACCCCTTTTTGGGGTAGGCACAAAACGACCTTCATACTTCCATTCATTTTTTTAAACCGATGCCGGTTACCTTCAGACGAGTCCGTGACAACGGAGAACACCATAGTGAGAATCTCCCCTTTCCACAGTGGGGTCACATTAGTTTGTAGCCCAAACGGTTTGGACGCTAGAAACAGAAGTTGGCACATCGACAGTACGAGTCCCCTGTCACTTGTGGGGGTCTTGGAGCAAAATGTGTTCGTGAGAGTCTTCCCTTTCCATAGAGTAGGCATAATAGTTTGTAGGTCAAACCGTTCAGAACCTACAGACGTTTGCGTGAGAAGACCAATTTTCGGGATGTCTCATGGTCTGACAAACAGACCTCTAGGTCTGCCACCTTTCACCGCAGATGCAGAAGTGCAACATCGGAGGATGCAGTGGATTGCAAAAAAAACGTATATCTCTAGCTTAAATTGACAGATTTTGATGGGGATTTTAGATTGATGCATTAGGCCTCTAGGGGGTTAATTCGTTTTTTTCAATCTTTCTTTCTTTCTTTCTTATTCTTCATACATCATAAACATTTTAAATAAAATAATTCTTAGTATAAATGTTTTGAAGTGTGTGTTTGAGTTGGTTTTGTGTGTCAGAGCAAGAATAATGCTATTACTTTCATGTGTTTGTGTACATTAACAGTGCTTACCGCTTCAGTAAAGTAGGTGCTCAGTTTGCTGCTGTCAGCCAGTAACTTGGCTGCTGCCTCCTGCTGCTCCTTGTCCTTCAGCCTCATCTTCCTCTTCATCATCCTCTTCACATACTCCACCATCATCTCCATGTGGAGCCGGCCCAGCAGCTCCTACACACACACACACACACACACACACAAACGTCACTGTGTGTGTTATGTCACTGTGTGTGTGTGTGTGTGTGTGTGTACGAGTCTGTGTTTTCACACATCTGTTGGTGTGTGTGTGTGAGTGCAACCTTACCTCCATACAAATGGGTTTGAGGTCTGTGAATTGCTGCATGTGTCTGTCCAGCGTCCCCAGAAGGTCATCCAGTACCATCTGACCCCCAGTAAACCAGGCCTGTGTCCACAGCCTACGGTACTGCATCTGAGGAGACAGGAAGTGATGCAGAGGTCAATATCCAACCTTGATACAGTTGATAACAGTGGTCAGAACATGTAAGAATATTTTAAGATAAATACACAACGCAGAGGACTAGTGGTCAATAGAGGACTATAGGTCAATAGGGAATTAACGATCAATGGAAATAGTTGTTTTTCAGTTCAACATCTGTTTAGAATCTGTGTAGGGGTTTCAGTCCAGGATTCATAGCTACATGTGGCAAGTTCTCATTGGTCGAAATTGTCTATACATTGAGCCTGAAACAGGATACTTGGCGTTTGGCCATTGGCCCAATTTTATTGCAAGAAATTCTAATTGGTCAGCCACATGCTAGGCTTGAGGCTATAAACTACATCATGTCTCTTTGTTCAGTGGAGAAACATTGAGGACAGGGAAGAATTAACATCTACCATCTACTTTCCAGCATAACAACTATGATTTGTTCTCTTTGAATAAATATACTTTTCTCCCCCTGATTTGCTTTGGGGTCTGTGTTATTGAAGAATAGCATGAACTGCTAACAGTTGTACCGTCATAACAACTTCATATTAGTTAAAGTTAAAATCAATTCCCTCTCTATTCCACTAATTTGAAAATAATAATAATAATAATAATAACAATAATACTAAAATGAGAATTTAACAAATGTGTAAAAATCAAATCCACATTATCCACCCAGAATATACGTGAACTGTTTCATCACAACTGAAGAGCAAAGTAAAAACTTTATGGAAGAAAAACATGGACAATCTGTAACCCACAAAGATGGGGGCGGCAGGTAGCTTAGTGGGTAAGAGCGTTGTGCCAGTAACCGAAAGGTCGCTGGTTCTAATCCCCGAGCCGACTAGGTGAAAAATCTGTCGATGTGCCCTTAAGCACGGCACTTAACCCTGATTGCTCCTGTAAGTCGCTCTGGATAAGAGCGTCTGCTAAATGACTTAAATGTAAAATGTCCAGGCCATGTGATTTGAGTGGTCACTTGGATCACAACATTGTGACCCACAGTCATGCTTTGCCCTTCAAACATCGGAAACCATTTAGGAGGGGTTTCTCCTGAAGGCTTATATTTATTCTCCCTCCTTCCTACTGTTAGATTAGATAAGAAGAACAAAGGTTCACAGAAAAAAGAAATAAAGCAACATCTCCAATGGCTCTCCCCCATGTGACCTACTTGTTATGTGTATGTACGGACATGTACAGTGCATACAGAAAAGTATTCAGAACCCTTGACTTTTTCCACATTTTGTTACGTTATAGCCTTATTCCTGTATGTTACTACAAATAATTGTAGTAACATACAGGAACTTAAGTCCTTCTGTTCACCTGACCTAGAATACCTCACAATCAAATACCGACTGTATTATCTCCCAAGATAATTTTATTCGGTTATAGTACATCCACCCTCAAGCCGATACCACGACGGCCCTCAAAGAACTTCACAGGACTTTATGCAAACTGGAAACCACATATCCTGAGGCTGCATTTATTGTAGCCGGGTATTTTAACAAAGCAAATTTGAGGACTAGGCTGCCGAAGTTCTATCAACATATCGACTGTTGTACTCGCGCTGCTAAAATCCTCGCCCATTGCTATTCGAACTTCCGGGATGGTTATAAGGCCCTCCTCCGGCCTCCTTTTGGCAAATCTGACCACGACTCCATTTTGCTCCTCCCTTCCTATAGGCTGAAACTCAAACAGGAATTACCCGCGCTAAGGACAATTCAACGCTGGTCTGACCAATCGGAATCCACACTTCAAGATTGTTTTGATCACGCAGACTGGGATATGTTCCGGGTAGCTTGCGAAAATAATTTAGATGAATACACTGAAACGGTGACTGAGTTTATCAGGAAGTGTATAGGTGATGTTGTGCAAACTGTGACTATTAAAACCTACCCTAACCAGAAACCGTGGATAGATGGCAGCATTTGCGCAAAACTGAAAGCGCGAACCACCGCATTTAACCATGGCAAGGTGACTGGGAATATGGCAGAATACAAACAGTGTAGCTACTCACTCTGCAAGGCAATTAAACTGGCAAAACATCAGTATAGAGACAAAGTGGAGTTGCAATTCAACGGCTCAGACACGAGACGTATGTGGCAGGGTCTACAGACAATCACGGACTACAAAATGAAAATCAGCCACATCGCCGACACAGACGTCTCGCTTCCAGACAAGCTAAACACCTTCTTCGCCCGCTTTGAGGATAACACAGTGCCACCGACGAGGCCCACTACCAAGGACTGTGGCCTTTCCTTCTCTGTGGCCGACGTGAGTAAGACATTTAAGCATGTTAACCCCCGCTTGGCTGCCAGCCCAGACGGCATCCCTAGCCGTGTCCTCAGGACATGCACAGACCAGCTGGCTGGTGTGTTTACGGACATATTCAATCTCTCCCTTTCCCAGTCTGCTGTTCCCACATGCTTCAAGATGGCCACCATTGTTCTTGTACACAAGAAAGCAAAGGTAACTGAACTAAATGACTATCGCCCTGTAGCACTCACCTCTATCATCATGAATTGCTTTGAGAGACTAGTCAAGAATCATATCACCTCTACCTTACCTGTCACCCTAGACCCACTTTAATTTGCTTACAATAATAATAATAATAATATGCCATTTAGCAGACGCTTTTATCCAAAGCGACTTACAGTCATGCGTGCATACATTTTTGTGTATGGGTGGTCCCGGGGATCGAACCCACTACCTTGGCGTTACAAGCGCCGTGCTCTACCAGCTGAGCTACCCTTACCGCCCCAATAGATCCACAGACAATGCAATCGCCATCACACTGCACACTGCCCTATCCCATCTGGACAAGAGGAATACCTATATAAGAATGCTGTTCATTGACTATAGCTCAGCATTCAACACCATAGTACCCTCCAAGCTCATCATTAAGCTCGAGGCCCTGGGTCTGAACCCCGCCCTGTGCAACTGGGTCCTGGACTTCCTGACGGGCCGCCCCCAGGTGATGAAGGTAGGAAACAACATCTCCACTTCGCTGATCCTCAACACTGGGGCCCCACAAGGGTGTGTGCTCAGCCCCCTCCTGTGATCCCTGTTCACCCATGACTGCGTGGCCAAGCACGCCTCCAACTCAATCATCAAGTTTGCAGACGACACAACAGTAGTAGGCTTGATTACCAACAATGACGAGACTGCCTATAGGGAGGAGGTGAGGGCACTGGGAGTGTGGTGCCAGGATAATAACCTCTCACTCAACGTCAACAAAACAAAAGAGATGATGGGGCAGCAGGTAGCTTAGTGGGTAAGAGCGTTGTGCCAGTAACCGAATGGTCGCTGGTTCTAATCCCCGAGCCGACTAGGTGAAAAATCTGTCGATGTGCCCTTAAGCAAGGCACTTAACCCTAATTGCTCCTGTAAGTCGCTCTGGATAAGAGTGTCTGCTAAATGACTAAAATGTAATGATCGTGGACTTCAGGAAACAGCAGAGGGTGCACCCCCCCTATCCACATCGACGGGACCGCAGTGGAGAAGGTGGAAAGCTTCACGTTCCTTGGCATACACATCACTGACAAACAGAAATAGTCCACCCATGCAGACAGTGTGGTGAAGAAGGCGCAACAGAGCCTCTTCAACCTCAGGAGGCTGGAGAAATTTGGCTTGGCACCTAAAACCCTCACAAACTTTTACAGATGCACAATTGAGAGCATCCTGCCGGGCTGTATCACCGCCTGGTACGGCAACTGCACTGCTCGCAACCGCAGAGCTCTACAGAGGGTGGTGCGGTCTGCCGAATGCATTACCAGGGGAAACTACCCGCCCTACAAGATACCTACATTACCCGATGTCACAGGAAGGCCAAAAAGATCATCAAGGACATCAACCACCCGAGCCACTGCCTGTTCACCCCGCTATCATCCAGAAGGCGAGGTCAGTACAGGTGCATCAAAGCTGGGACCGAGAGAATGAAAAACAGCTTCCATCTCAAGGCCATCACACTGTTAAATAGCCATCACTAGCACATTAGAGGCTGCTGCTGCCTATTGAAATCACTGGCCACTTTAAGAGATGGAACAATAGTCACTTTAATAATGTTTACATATCTTGCACTACTCATCTCATATGTATATACTGTATTCTATTCTATAATATTCTACTGTATCTTAGTCCATGCCGCTCTGTCATTGCTTGTCCATATATGTATATATTCTTAAATTCCATTCCTTACTAGTTTTGTGTGTATAGGGTATATGTTGTGAAATTGTTAGATATTACTTGTTAGATATTACTGCACTGTCGGAGCTAGAAGCACAAGCATTTCGCTACACCCGCAATAACATCTGCTAAACACGTGTATGTGACAAATACAATTTGAAGAACTGACATTCCCACGGAAGAATGTTGTTGTCAAGAAGACTGTATAATAGCAGTTGTATTAACAGTTGACATTAGAGCATATGACAACAGGATGAACAGTGATTTCTAACACCCATTATAACCGGACAAATAACGTCTCATGCCGTGACTCATAACTATTGAAAATGACTTATGACAGCTTATGACAAATGTTATAATGTGTTATATGGCTGTTATAATGGCTTATGAATGCATGCATAAGGACACCTACAGTAAAGTGTTACCCAGATTTTAACTATGGTTCTATCCAGAGGCCTGTTTAACTCGTTGGTAAGTTCAAATCATCTAACTTGAGAAAGGCTGTCTGGGATTTTGAACTAGATGACAAAAGTCAACCAAATTAACGATGCAGAGGTAACATTGTATACTGGAGTATTGCTATACTATTATGCTTGGTGTCTCTGCTGCCACATGTAGCCTACCCTGAGCTCCTCATGTATGGGACTGGTGAAGTATCCGTAGCCACAGTCTCTCAGGTCTGCCATTGTGGACATACAGCTTGTCTGGATCTCTTCTGAGATCGACACCTCTCTTCTCACTATGAAGTCTCTGTAGAGGAGGAGCCAATATAATTATATCAATGTGGGATTTATGAACTCAAATAAGAGGTTGGGAGGCACGGAGGGATAGAATGACAATGGCAGTTCAAAGCTACTTTCCTAGAGTGTCTAAAAGTAGGTAGATAGGTAGAACAAACGATAGACCTTCAGATTAAGAGACAATACTGCATGCATGTAGATCAAGACTGTTTCATGAGAAGGGGGGGTTGGGGATTAGTAGAAACAAAAAGCATGTATGAAATGCTTATTTAGTGCTTATGAATGTTTTATATAAGGGTTATACGTGTGTTATGAAGCTTGTGTGTAGCTAGCTACCCTTCAAATTCCAAACAAATTACCACACAAAATGCGATTTCATGAAACAAATGACTTGGTGAAATGAGCAACAGTCATTAGCCTACCTGAATTGTTCGATGCTAACCAGGTTAGCTTTCACGACTGCCTGAGTGTTCTCCCGTCTCCTCTTCACAAATTCTTCAAGAGATTTCTTATAGCTGCAAATATACATTGTACAAAATGTCAACATGCATCTCCAGGTTCTTCTTTATCATGTCAGTAAAATGTTGAATAATAACACTGCAGTGCATATTACTAATTTGTAGCATACATATCCATTATAAACTAAACAAGGTCAAAGACAGTCTGCAACAAGACAGTTGAACACCAAGGTTGAATTACCAACATTTCCCAGGAAAAAGGTCATATAGAATTCTGCAATTTGTCTGTGGATGTAAAACCAGAACATAGTAAGCTCATCCAATGGCTTTGAGCATGATGCTGGATATCAAAGTGCATGTTCTTCAGTAAAATATTATTTTGCTCAATGTGGACAGCCCTATGCCAAACCATTCAAACTTAATGCAAAAAGTTATTTGGTTTTCAATAGAAACTTGGTGATTTAAGTTCATAAGAACAATGGAAAAATAAACGTCCAACTACGACAGGTTGTGTTCATTAGGGCACACAACCCAAATGTTTTGCAATAGAAAAGGAAAATCAGTGTTACTTATTGGACAAGTCCAGGTAGTCTCTCTCTGTTTCCGTCAGTTTTCTTCCATTTGGTGCCTAATGAACACGACCCAGTGGCCAGAGCCACCGTGGCTTACGAAAGTATTCACCCCCCTTGGCATTTTTCCTGTTTTGTTGCCTTAGAACCTGGATTTAAAATGGATTTTTGTGTGGGTATGTATCATTTGATTTACAGAACATCCCTACCACTTTGAAGATGCAAAATATTTTTTGGGGTGAAACAGAAAACTTGAGCGTGAATAACTATTCACCCCCCCAAAGTCAATACTTTGTAGAGCCACCTTTTGCAGCAATTACAGCTGCAAGTTTCTTGGGGTATGTCTCTATAAGCTTGGCACATCTAGCCACTGGGATCTTTGCCCATTCTTCAAGGCAAAACTGCTCCAGCTCCTTCAAGTTGGATGGGTTCCGCTGGTGTACAGCAATCTTGAAGTTATACCACAGATTCTCAATTGGATTGAGATCTGGACTTTGACTAGCCCATTCCAAGACATTTAAATGTTTCCTCTTAAACCACTCAAGTGTTGCTTTAGCAGTATGCTTAGGGTCATTGTCATGCTGTAAGGTGAACCTCCGTCCCAGTCTCAAATCTCTGGAAGACTGAAACAGGTTTCCCTCAAGAATTTCCCTGTATTTAGCGCCATCCATCATTCCTTCAATTCTGACCAGTTTCCCAGTCCCTGCCGATGAAAAACATCCCCACAGCATGATGCTGCCACCACCATGCTTCACTGTGGGGTGGTGTTCTCGGGGTGATGAGAGGTGTTGGGTTTGCGCCAGACAGTGTTTTCCTTGATGGCCAAAAAGCTAAATTTTGGTCTCATCTGACCAGAGTACCTTCTTCCATATGTTTGGGGAGTCTCCCACATGCCTTTTGGCGAACACCAAACGTGTTTGCTTATTTTTTTCTTTAAGCAATGGCTTTTTTCTGGCCACTCTTTCATAAAGCCCAGCTCTGTGGAGTGTACGGCTTAAAGTGGTCCTATAGACAGATACTCCAATCTCCGCTGTGGAGCTTTGCAGCTCCTTCAGGGTTATCTTTGGTCTCTTTGTTGCTTCTCTGATTAATGCCCTCCTTGCCTGGTCCGTGAGTTTTGGTGGGCGGCCCTCTCTTGGCAGGTTTGTTGTGGTGCCATATTCTTTCAATTTTTTAATTAATGGATTTAAGGGTGCTCGGTGGGATGTTAAACGTTTCTGATATTTTTTTATAACCCAACCCTGATCTGTACTTCTCCACAACTTTGTCCCTGACCTGTTTGGAGAGCTCCTTGGTCTTCATGGTGCCCCTTGCTTAGTGGTGTTGCAGACCCTGGGGCCTTTCAGAACAGATGTATATATACGGCGATCATGTGACAGATCATGTGACACTTAGATTGCACACAGGTGGACTTTATTTAACTAATTATGTGACTTCTGAAGGTAATTGGTTGCCCCAGATCTTATTTAGGGGCTTCATAGCAAAGGGGGTTAATACATATGCACGCACAACTTTTCCTTATTTATTTTTTAGAATTTTTGGAAACAAGTTATTCTTTTCATTTTACTTCACCAATTTTGGACTATTTTGTGTATGTCCATTACATGAAATCCAAATAAAAAATCCATTTAAATTACAGGTTGTAATGCAAGAAAATAGG